>NW_026857482.1:0-27527 GCF_026571515.1 Ruditapes philippinarum | reverse complement strand
CGGGCCCGTAAAATTTTTTCAGATTATTTATAATGAATTTTTTATAATTTTGGGTATTTTTTAAAAAAAGTAAATTTTTTTTTCTTTTTTTTTTTAACTTAAAATCACCCAAAAACTTTACAAAAAAAAACTAAAATTTTTACTTAAAAATAAATTCCCCTTTTTCCCCCCTAAAAAAATTTAAAAATTTTTAAAAAGTTTAAAATTTAATTTTTAAAACGAAATTCCCCCAAAGGGCAAGGGGTTTTAACGGCCATCTAAAGGGGGAAAGGGTTAACATTAAAAATAATAACCCCTTAAACTAAAAAACTACAAAATTTAACTTTAAAAAGGGACAAAACATTATTATTTAAACTCACTAAAAAAACCTCCCCAAAAAATTTAAAAAACTTTAACAAAAAATTGTTAACATACCAACCCAAATTATAAAAACCCTTTGGTTTTTTTTTAATTTTTAAACCAAAAGGGAAAATTTTTTAAAAAAAAATTCTAAAAAAAAAAATCAAATTCTTTTTTTCTTTATTTTTCCTTTTAAAAATTTAAAATTTTTTTCCCCTAAATTAAAAAATTTTAAACCTTTTTACCAAACAAAAATTTGGTTTAAATAAAAACCCACTAAAGTAAGCTTCTTTTAATTGTAAAAAGTATCTCAGAGGGTTGAAAAATAGAAAATAATTTTTCATTTTATTTAAAGAAACATATTTTTTAGGAAATAATAATTTTTTCACAAAAAGACAAAAAAATTTAAACATCTGTTTAACAGTTAAAAAAAGCCTTGAAATTTTCTTAAATAAATTCTGACCAAAATTTAAATTTTAGAGAAGTTTATTAATTATGAAAAAAATTTCAGTTTTTGGGGTTTAAATTCGTATGTTTTGATTTCAAATACTTAGTTCCCATAATCTTTTAAAAATAAAATGAATTAATATTTAAACACAACCGTAAAAAGACAACTTTGATTTTTAGGTTTTTTATAATCTAAATAAAAATTAAAAAGGCCCCATTTTCCCTTTTTAAAATTTTATTTAAAAAAAATTTTATTTTTTTTTTTTTTTTTTTTTTTTAAATAATTTGGTTTTTTTTTTTTAAAAAATATCATTTCCCAAAAAGAGGGATAACTTTTTTTTTTTTCCCTAAATTTTGGTTCCCAAGGATTGTATTTTGTAAAGGTCAAAATTTTAATTTGTTACTTTTTTCTCCCTTAACGACAAAAACTGCAAAAAGCCTACTTTTTTCAGTTTTTAAAAACATCTAACATCCTTTAATCCATTATTAAACTTATTTAACACATGTTTGAGTTTTCAAGAATTAAAAAATATATAAATTTCCTGAGCATATTTAATATTCTTTGACAGTAATTGGCGGTTGTACGTTATATTACCTATTTGTGAGGATTTTTTTAAAACCCAAACCCAAT
The DNA here is from genome assembly GCF_026571515.1 of Ruditapes philippinarum. NCBI lineage: Eukaryota > Metazoa > Mollusca > Bivalvia > Venerida > Veneridae > Ruditapes > Ruditapes philippinarum. The sequence continues at coordinate 26,110 of NW_026857482.1, read as the reverse complement.
TTTTACACAACAATTTGATTTTTTTTGATTACGTATAATTAATTTGCAAGCGCAGACGTGAATAAAGAGAATATGAAAAAGTCAAGATTATGGTAATAATAAAACTTGCAGCTGTTTTAATATCATCAAAATTTAATATGTTTTTGTATCTTTTTACATTAGTGATCGTCGTTATATAACTTTTGTTTCAAAGTGAATTTTATTTTCGGACTAGTAAACATGGTCCTTATGGTATAATAAAACGAAACTTTAGACGTTTCAGGGTGGCGCTCGATGTGAGGAAATATTGCCTTTTGACCAAAAAAAACGAAGGTTGACCAAGTTAGCGGTATGTTCAGAAAATGAACAATTCATAATTCGGAAATTTCCAATTTTTATCATTCATCATTCACTTTAATGACGTCTCTCTTTATCTGAATAAAACTTGAATTTTCATAAATTATTTTGTTTAAGATATTGGTATTTTTTAATGTCGCATCACTCTTCTCCCGTTTCCCACGAATGGTTTTGAAGAGTGTACGAATTTGGAATAATGTAAAGGCATGTCCCGTAAAATAGTTTGCCTAATTTTTGTTTGATAGTTTCATTGACCTATGTCATTACTGACACGACCTCTAGTGGTGACCTTTTTAAAAATGACCCTGCGTTTGGTCAGAGGTACTCCGGGTCAAGATGTGCATTTTTTGCAGCTGCTATTTTATTCTGTTTTTTCAGCTTGAACTGGACTTTTAATTTCCTCAACGACAAATCAAAGTCATGATTTAATTATATTGTACCACCAAAACATCATTAAATAAAATTTGACATTTTTCTTTTATTCCGAAATTTAGGTAATATTGAAGACACATTATTCCTCAGATATAAATAATTTTTTTTACTTCTTTAGAAACGGGCAAACATGAATTTCATAATGTTTTAAAAATTGTTTTAGAGAATGTTATATGCTTGTTACCATATAAGTGAAATAATTTGTTTTAAAAGTAACAGCAATTAAACAAAGTACTTATTTCAATATAATGCATCCACCCCCCACCCTTATTTGCCCAAAAAAAAACAACAGATGTAAAAAGATGGTTCTGGTAATTTGCGAATGAGTGACCTTTTGATACTGCATTTGTACAACAAAATTAAAACAGCTTTTGAAAAACTAAAAAATAAAAATTACTTCCGAGGCATAATAGGTCTTTAATTGCTCTTGTTATCTCTTAAACTCACATTTTCTGTTGTTCATATTATAGATGCATTTTATCTAATATTATCAATGTCTTTTTTTTCATTTTGTTACTTTGTCCATTTTTACTTTCTATTTTTTTGCCGTTTCCATTTTTTCAAAATATTGTAAAAAAACTATCTGGTAACACAAATACCTATTCTATTTACGATCATCCATGTAGTTTATTTCTCACTTAACAATAAAGTAATCATTAAATAATTATGTAATAAAAACAGGAATACAAATCAAGTGCAATCAGAGACGACAAGAAAAAAAATTATTGCCAAGAAAAAAAAACTGAAAAAATTGTCTCGGTGAGAAATGGTTGCTCTTACCATTAATGGTCTTTACTTATTTTTACATTATTATCTTTATATTAACTTTAAAAATTATCTTTACATTTATTTATTTTACATTAACTTTAACTTATCTTTACAGTATATAATTACATTATCCAAATGAGGACTTTATAGACTTTCAAGGAGTTCTACCTGCCGGCCTATTTAGTTATGTTTTCCTTGTTCTGGTTCCATGATGTTTATATATCACATCACAGCACGTTTAATGTGGTGAGTTTGCGTGGCCGCTTTGAAAAAGTAAGTGGCCGCCTGTAAAAAAGTAAGTGATCGCTGTAAAAAAGTAAGTGGCCGCTGTAAAAAGTAAGTGATCGCTGTAAAAAGTAAGTGGCCGCTGTAAAAGTAAGTGATCGCTGATAAAAAGTAAGTGGCCGCTGTAAAAAGTAAGTGATCGCTATAAAAAGTAAGTGGCCGCTGTAAAAAGTATGCCGTCGTTGTCAAAAGTTAGTGTCCGCTGTAAAAAGTAAGTGGCCGCTGTAAAAAGTATGCCGCCATTGTCAAAAGTTAGTGTCCGCTGTAAAAGTAAATGGTCGCTGTAAAAAGTTGTCCTGTACTTCATCTCAGGGTTGGGATATTTTCCTGTTGCTTCATGATGAATAATTCCAATACTTTTAGCGTTGATGTTTGAATACCACTAAAGCCGGTCCTAGTGTGTGTGAGAGATGTCTAACTTAACATTATTTCTCATGAAATATTAAATTTGTCTGCCTTTTTATTTTCGTAGATCTTAACTGATCTCCCCTTTCCAGAATTGGAATAAAGATGCATAAAGGTAAAAAGAAAATAAACAGCCTTATTGTACAGATGAATTTCGTTCTGTAAATTGTTAAATATGGTCAGGGACAAGTCGTTGCCATCCTTGAGCAAGAAACTTTTACACTCATTGATTGCCAGTATTTGTTGGTTCCAGGAAGGTATTCGAAAGTGTGTCTATAAATCTATAGCTTTCCTACACTATTGAATTAAAATAAATTTCTGTATTTAAACCTAATATAGTAACATAAAGTTCTGGGTAGCGTAACAGTATAAACAAAAATTGAAAGTCATCATCGAAGAAAATGAAAATGCTTGTTGTTGTTTTTTTTTTTTTTTTTCGTAAAAATTGCTTTTTACATTTTTTATTACAATGGAAATTTCGATATACAATGAAAAAGTTTTAACAAAGAATCATTACTCAGAAAAATAGAATCCTTGCGTGTTGCTAAAGGTTGACCCTAGCTGCAAGTAAAGTTTGAATTAATTTTAAAGTAAACCATTTACTGAAAAAAAGATAACTGTAAAACGCCTCAGCGCAAGTTTTAATTCAAAGTCGCTATTTTGGTCGACAAATGAAAAAGTGCGTAGTTTTTGAGACAAAATTTATCTTTTAAAAAATTAATAGAGTCAAAAGATAAGGAAATCATAATTTTTGCGGAAAAAAGCGTGAAGGCGTGTGTAACACAAATAAAATCTAAATGTTGATGGCACTTTAAACACTTCATTGTTCACTTTTAAAATATGCAAATTAACAGTTAAATGAAATTAAACCAAAATTAACTTTTAAAGAAATGCTTGTTGGCTTGCAGCGGCTTTCTTTTGAATGTTTTTTTCTTTCTGTTTAAGCGGAGCTCTGTAGAGTTGTTTCACCTGGAATACAAAATTGGGCAAATAGATTTTATAACGCAAAATGTGCTTGTTAACAACTTTTAAATGACATCACCTTAAACTAGTGTCATGATATTAAATTTATGCTCGTGTGATAATTGGTCTATAAAAAACTTTTTTTTTTCCATATTCATAACCGTGCTCTGACAACTCCCCTTACCCAAAATTATTCGCATTATAAATTATTAAGCAATGACATTGTAACAAAACATAACAAAGAAGAAAAAAAAACGTTATTTTTAACATATTTATTTCGTGTTAGATACTAAAATACAAATGATATATGAATTTTGTCAATAAACATTTAAATACAGATGTTCACAAGTTACACATCAATCCTGTGGTAATACAGACCCGATGAACAAATACAAGTTTCTCCTTTAAAAACATAATTAGTTAATTGTCGGAACATTACAAGTAATCTGTCAAATTTGATTGGATTCTTACGCGAAAAGAAATAGCACGGTGATTTTATCATTCTGGAAATGACTTATGTATTGCAGATCATCAAAAGTATAAAAATTCAAATATAAAAGTTTGACCGCGTATGATCAATGATCAAGTTGTTCGTTTAAAATGATCAATCAATAATGGATTGGCTTGTCAGATCAATTGTGATTAAATCAGACTAAATTCCCGAAAAAGATGATATCGATGTTTATATAAAACTTTTCTAATGAAGTAAAACGGAAGAACTGACACCGTTGAAAAAAGCAAGAATTTATCATTTTATAAAGAATATTTTTTTTAATTATGACTTTCCCTGTTTTTATTACTTTTGCCCATAAAACAAACCTTTGCCGATAATTTAAAAATTTTTGTAAAAAAGAATCGGATTTATTTTTCAGCTCTGCAAAAATTTGAATAAATTTTAAATTTAAATGTTAAATTTTTTCGAAAATTTTAAAATTTTAACCAAATCAAATTTTGGGATTTCAGTTAAAATCATTAAAAAAAAAGGAGCCTTTAAATCTTTGAGTGATTTAACAACATTTTCTTAATTTGTTCTGAGTGGCCAATCAGAAAACAGGAAAAAAGGTTTTAGCTTACAAAAAGGTCGAAGAAATTAAGTAGGTTTTTATATGCAGAAAAATTTTAAAAAAACCCAAACTGGTATTCGTTAAGATCATTTAAAAAAAAGGGGCCTTAGAATATTTTGCAGTAAATTTTTAAAAACATTTGATTGGGTTTTTTTAAAATATTTTTTTTAAAAAAAGCATTACGGGGTATCTATCATCGACTTGCAGATGAAAACTTTATTAATGGAACGAAAGTTTTTTCCTGGCACGGACAACTATCTTCTTTGGGCAAAACTTTTTTCAGAAATCTGTACCAGTACTGATATATTGTTGCGACGAAAAGTATTTTTCTTCATAGAGACACTTTGTAGTGTATATTCATTGCTTAATATTTGCTTTTAGTTAATTTCGGGACAGATGACAGCATTAAAAAGTTTTATTACAAGTGATATTCTACCCTACCCTGTTGATAGTTCGTAAAGTGTACCTGTTATAAGGACACGTTGGACACCTTCCTGTTTCGATAATGATACAATAGAGTCGCACGTATATCAACACGTTAATTGAATAGACGGACAGTACCAAGTGTTTCCTTAATTGCAAAATTCTTACGAGCTAATATAAACTTTTACACCGCATTGCCTCTTTCCTTTGACAATTATTTCTGATTGACTCGAATATTGCATGCAATCTCTTACAACCTCTCTATGAAGCTTCGAAAAACATGACACTAATATCCAAAAGATATTTAAAATCATTTTACGATTCGTACATCTAAAGGTTGAATAACAATGAAGCGACAGCCTTACCTTGCCTCACGCCGTAATTGATAAATATCGTATCAAATTAAGGCTTGTGAACGCATGAAAAGATTAGCACTATTAGGACCACGTTGGAGACACTTGAATGGATAAGACATAACTCTTCAATCAAATCTCCATTGTAACTTTTCTGTCTTGAATAGAATCATATTGATTAAACTAATTAATTGCGCTGTCTTCAAGCTTCTGAGTCCAGTTATAGCTATGTTTCCAGAGCATAACAAATGGGGCGGAAGGAATTTGAACGTGTGACAATATTAAAATGAACGTTAAAGCCACCGACGGATGTTCAGAGAAATTTCCTGTCTTTTCAGCCTTCGTTTTATCGGAAATAGATCAATCTTTTATATTTCCCATATTAAAATTATCTTATCAGGGAAAGTTCACTGTGAACGAAAGGATTATACCGTAGAACAAATTCTTTACAGTTTGTAACGTTAATAAAGTACAAGATTACTGGAGACGACATTATGGACGAATTCTGAATTCTATCTGTCCGAGTGATTGGTATGTTCGATACATGTCTTTGGCCATTTAGGCTAAGGTCATTGAAAAATCTAGGTCACGTTTGAGTCATTGCTCTACAGGAACATTACTATGCCATGTTCTGTGATGTCGTAAAATGCCCAGTGACCAATATCATGACATTAAACACAGCACTTTTTAACGTAAATTATTTTAGATATCAATATATTTTGCTTTACAAAAAAGAACTCCTGTCACTTAATGTGTTCCCGTTTGTCAGCAAACATTCAAGTTACCTTAAAGTTTTTAGCCAAACTAGCCTATTTAGAGATAGTGGGACATTTCATAACAATGTTTATGTACTCTTATCATATACAACATATTTCAAAATAATCGTACACTTTAATAGATGATGAAGCGTTCTAGAAAAATCATCTGTCCAAAACGCTTGATTACTTTGTTCACCCTGTTTGAAGTTGTAAACAAATCCTTGCCAATGACTCTTTCAATCCAAGTATCTTGCTTTTTATTTCCATAATAAACGATCAATGTCATAAATAAAACTTCTTAGTGTAAATTGATACATTTATTTCACTTAGTCATATCATTTTTCTAAAAGGTTTTTTTTTTACAAATTTATGAATAATGGTAAAAACATGTAATTTAGAGAGAGAAAAAGATAATGATATCTCAAATCGTAAAACGCTGAAATTGATTTCCCATATTTTACTACAATTTTATCTAAATTCATGTATTTTTTCTTGATAAATGAATTGCATTTTTTTATTACACGATTAACAACTTTAATACAAAGTAGCTTTACAAACATAACGTCTATATAAAATGTTATTTTGTAATATTTTTTTACATTTTTGTTTTGAAATTGTCCTCAAAAGTTTTTATTTTTGACTTAATGACATAAAAACTCATCGTAAAATGGATTGATATTTAAAACGTACAAGCAGATTTTCTTTGTAAAATAATCAAGCAACAACAATGTAGATCTATTTTAAAATCTCCACAAAGAGTATAAACCTATTTCACATGAAATATTTCTAAATAATTATACATATAAAAATTATGTTGTTTCCAAAAACAACAAATACTTTTATTTCCAATCAGGTCACATAAATGCAATGACATGATCAGAATGTTTTTTTTTTTTTCTTTCTCTAATTGTGGGCAATTTAATTATATTTTCAACTATATCCAATAAGATAGAATTTCTATAGCTATGATGACAATATAAGTAACAGGTGGGACTAGAATGTACGTGTTATTTAACATACACGAATATTGTACGTTATCAGGATACCAAAATTTCCGGACCAAAATATAATGCTGCTATTTGAAGTTGGTTTTTTTACTTACTGCTTAGAAATATTTTCGTGCATTCGCCTTTGGCTCTTAATGAAAAATCCAATTTATTTCTTTTATACAGATTTTTTGGCAAAAAATAAAAAAAACGTTGTAAACTGAAGACAGCATATATATAGTTTATTTATTTATTTATTTATTCATATATTCATTCATTCATTCATTCATTCATTCATTCATTCATTCATTCATTCATTCATTCATTCATTCATTCATTCATTTATTTATTTATTTATTTATTTATTTAGTTATTCATTAACACTTCTTCTGATATATGTAAAACGTTTAAAAGTAACTATACTCGAACATGTTACAAAGGATCATCAAACTCCGACCAATTACAAAGCCCGTTGTTCCGGCGCGCATTAGCTTTATTGTTTCACGTCATGAAGAGTCCAAATAAAGCCGAAGAATCACAAATGAACCTTATTAATAGGTTTCGGGACGCAAGCATTCCAACAAGGCGACTGTAAAATGTTGTTATCCCCTTCATTAGCGGATAATTTACGAAATTGAACAATTTCGAGCTCTAACTTTTAGTGTGATTCGGTGATAAAAACAAACAAGCCCATCTGAAATGCTCTGTATCTGATTTTATCATTTTTCTAATGTGAAATTTTAACGAATGACTCCAGCCGTTTGTTAAGATAGATCACCACAAAAATAATAAAACAGTGCTCTTAAACACATTTGCATTATTTACCCGTTTAAAAAAAAGTGGATAATAGAAGTCAATCAACATTCTTTCAACGACTGAAACCTACAGCTCTAGACATTTTAATTTTCTTTAAAATCAAAGGATCAGCAATGATTGTTCAATAACCGATAATCGTACAATGAAAGGGCCATGGTGTACACCTGTTGTTTTGGGGTGACGTTTTCCCCCCTTTCTTTTCGCTTTTATCAATAAGAAAGATTATTTCCTTTGTAAAATGTACGGACTAAGACCCAAGACTATTTACTAATGTATTTTATATTTTAAAGAAGCAGATGCGAAACTAAAACATGGTGATGAGGTAAGCCAATCGATCGCTGGTCTCAAGACACAGGAAATACAGAATTAAATGGCAGGCTTTAATTTAATTATTTGAACACTCACTGTGCATTTAACATGTAATGCTCTAACAGTCTTCCTAATTATTTTCTATAAATAATACAGTTTCACTTTCTATTGTACATTAGGTTAAGATAGACATCGACGAAAACAAGCATTGTTTATTATTATAGACATGGGTCCATTGAGAGCACGTAACATTCACCGGTGTATGATTTTCTAGAACAGTTATTGAACTTTTCTCCGTTTAATTGACAGGTGAGGATGAAAAAGTGAGCAGAACTCAGGCATGTGTCGGGAAATGCATTATTTTCTTATGATAATAGCATGTTTTGCTCAAAATTTCCTATATGTATTATATCATCAATTTTCTGAATACCTTTTTTCCTTTGATGGTAGTTTGATGGTTGAATAATATTTTGTATAAAGTATTTGCTTGTATAAATGAATATCTAAATTATTGTTTCGAATGCTTCGAGAAAGGTAGGATTGACCTTTCGAGTTACCTTCCATAAATAAAGTATTTTTATTTATTATATTTATTTATTTATGATTGGTTTGTTAATGAATTGATTGATTGATTGATTGATAAAATTGATTGATTGATAAAATTGATTGATTGGATGATTGATAAAAGTGACTGATTGTTAAAATTGATTGATTAATAGAAACAGACTGATACGGCGGTTACAATCGAAACTTCAAGGTGATGAAGCATTCATTGAACTGAACAGAGACCCCATTTTTTCTTTCTTTATTTATTTATATCTATTCATTTATTTACAATGTATTTCTATTCGTGCGTTCGTTCCTTCCACTCTCTCTCCCTCCCTCCCTCATTTCCTTCCATTCTTCCTTCCTTCCTTCCTTTCCTCCTTCTTTCCTGCATTAATCAATTAAATAATTTATTTATTTATTTATCTATATTTCTTACTACACAGATTGATCACATATAAATATTCATATTCAAATCTATTTTGAAGCAAACCTACGTTTCAGTAAAAACTAGATTGGAAACACTTTCGTATCTGGGCATGACAAAATTCATTCCACGAAATAGATGAACATTTTTGAAGATTCATTAAATGTTGTGTTCAATCGTTAGCGAAAAGCATCAAATAAATTGGAAATGCCTTCATAACTAAGATACATTGTATTCGTAGACGACATATAGCAGAAATCAAATCACCGATGTCCTTTGACCCGGAAGTTACTCTATCTAAAAGACACTTAAATAATTATATTAATTTCTTTGGAATACACTAGAGACATGTGAAAGATGTTCGGCGCAAGACGATAGCGATATTTTCATGTTATCATATTAGTTAATTTTCCGCGTGGATAAAACCTGTGCCATACTACCGGAAAATACATATTAGCGTCCATTGAAAATGTGATAGTCCGCAATGGAATTTGTCTTTTCGCGATCTGCTCATCCCCAGGGCCACCTAAATATTTGCCTACTGTGCGATTCGACAAAACAGTAACAATTCTTTTTCGTGATTTATTGCGAATTTTATATATAATTTACATAGTATTGTGTTTGTGAATTCAAGACATACAGAATGTATACCAGTTTCTAGTGGATCATTTCATCATGAAAATCGCGAGACAAAACTATATTTGTGCTGTATTTATTCATATTAAATTTTATGTCTATGCTCCTTATTGAGAATATGATTTAGAAAACCAATATTTTACTACAGTGGTTATATACATTTAGTGTCCAGCTTTATTTGTCATCCAATTAAAACGCTGTATTTCTTCAAAATTCTGTGCGTTAATTTTCATAGAAGTACAAAAGTCGATACTATATCGAATTCCGTCTATAGTCGAGTTCTATTTTTCATAGTACTTCATAAAACCGCATAGTGACGTAATAAAGTGAATGATGATGAGGCCAAATAAAGCTTGACACTAAATATGTTAGTATTCATCCGTGCTGTTCTACATAAATTAGAAACATTCTCCTGTCGCTATCGCTCCCGTCGAAGTTTCTCATTTCTGTAGAACAGCACGGATGATCACTAACATATACATAAAATGCAAACATCTAGTGTCAACCACATGAAGCGGCATGGCCATCTTTGAAGTCCAGTTCACACGTCTCACTTGTAATATAAGAATTGCTTGTCTCGTTGGTTCAGACGATAGCACGATTGCAACAGGTCTTCTTTTAAAGGAAACTGTGACTAACTAGCAAACGAATACTTATTCATTCTTCTTTAGATTAAGTCGCATCAACTCCAAGCTCTACAATTTCTATTATGCCAAGGTTAAGGAGAATACCAAACAATTGTTTTGGAAGAAACGATACCCTTATTATAAAATGTAGCTATTGCTTAACCGAAACAGGGGCCGAAAGTGATCAGTCTTTGTCATCGGTATAGAGTCAGGCATGTCTGCAGTCTGAACAGGCTCTATACTGTGGCAGTTGATTTTTATACTTTGAAATATATTCAATCTTATTCTAATTAACGTTACGCATTAGGATCTGACAGACACCAATTGGAGGTCAAGGTCTCGTGACCTTTCAAACAGCCAACTACCGGCGAGCTATCACCAGTTTGTTTGCCATACGGTTTCTTATTTTGTGCACTGGAAAACCAATACTGAGCAAGTCATTTTCACGATTTCGAGAACAACTATATAGTCGGTAGGTAAACTGGCAAAATAATTTTGCTCATTAAAAATTGAGTCTATTATATCAAGTATATTTTGTTTTAAATTACAGCAAACAGTTTTTTCTAACGAAAATCAACAATTTGTTTACTTCCATAGACAGCAATATGTAAAGGGCGGTTTGATTGCATGGCTAAAAATAGCTTTCTAGGCAAATCCGAATCATAATGAAGGCGTAACAAATACGATGGCAATCATATCTACACGCAAGACACAACTACAAGTCAGATCGGAAATCTATTACTCGTAAAATGGAATTCAAACCCGAGCAACCCCCACCAAAAAAGGAGGGTATATCTACATAAGACTGTTGGATGTTACAGGGTTGACCAGACAGATCAAATCAATAGGCTTATGAACGTTGAGATCAAAATTGGGAAAATGTTCTGAGACCTATATGTGCCAATTTTAGGATAAGTATTTAATTATATATTTTATATTCTTTACCTTTTTGGTGTTTTTTTTTTGTCAACTTTCCTTTCTTTTCTTCCGAAAATTTCACCCGAGTATGTGTGTGTTGATATTTAGCGGAAAGAATATAACAGGGAAACTTTAAGTACATTCATTTTATTAGAACTTAAAATATATGTAGTCGATAAATATATCATAATGATTATAAAGCAAAGTGATATTGCTTTATTACTTGTCCTTATTGAAAATAAATCGCTTCATTTCTATTATAAGCATATAATGTCTGAATTTGGTCTCCTTTTTTCCATGTTCTAATATTGGAATATTGGTCGTTAATGGCACTATTTAATATGTACTTACAGCGAGTCCGTTCTGTTTGAGTTCACATACAAGTGAAGAAGCCATCAAGCTTTTCGGGCGGCCTGGACGACAATTCTTCAGAAGCCAGACGAGCCTCTTACGCTTGGATGGTCCTATTTTCGAGAATAGATTTCTTTAAAAAAAGTTTTGTTTTTTATAAATCTATATTTTACTGTATTTTAATGCATTATTTTCTTTATTATTTCAATGAAAAACAATTCAAAATAAAACGAAAGGTGTATATCTATAGCTTGCGGTTATTGCAGCTGAAAATAACCGCCGGTCTTTCTTCGTTCAACACGTATAATAAAGAGACAATATCTTGGAAAAATAAAAAGAAGCAAAAAACAGCCTGTGGACGTTAGGAAGGCTTCATCATATTTCTGCCTTCTTTTTTAATAGTTTCCGATTTTTATCACAAATGTAATCATATCAATTGGTCAACAGGCTTCGTTTTTTTTTTCGTTTTTCGTTTAATATGTTCGCCCCCATTTAACAAACATAAATTATTTACAATGGCTATTTTTTTACGAAGATGCTGTGATACATTTCATCCCTGTGATTCTGAAAAACGCGCCGGTGATCATATTAAAACATTTTTAAATGTTCAATAATTCATATTGATGAGAGATCACACACCTTACCTTCATCCCGGCTCAATCAATGTCTCATTATTGACAATGGCGACCGTATAACATATATCATAATTTTTCGAATATCAAAGAGATTTTGGAGAATTTTATCATGTTTTATTTACGAAAATACAAAGTCATTTAGATTTTCATAGCCATTTTTATGTTTGTTCAATAGAATAGCATTCCATTCTAATGGGGTGTATCGTAAAGATGACGACTGCGTGAGAATCGCTACACTGAGGATGACGAGTGACTCATCCGTCAATTTTCATCTTCATTTTTTGATTATTGTATCTAAATAGGTGAAAATGAGATTTGCTACATTTGTTATTTTGTCATGAACATATTTTACACCGATATTAGATCTAAAATAGTTTAAACTTTCATTCGGTAAACAGGTAATTGAAATTGAAACGAATGAATTGAAAAAGTCAATCATTTTGCGTCACAATACCTAGTAAAGTCTAAGAAGATATATATGCGATTGCTTGAAATAAACAACTTCTTTTCTTCTCTAGCACAAAGACAAAAATACAATTATGCCTTCACAACTTCCCTTGCTTGGAAGGTTAATTCCATATGAAGTAAGCGCATTTGAAACTTTCTAAGAAACATATACCATTCAGTTTTTATTTGCGTTCGGCTATGTCTATTCATTTTTTGTCTAAATATTTGTAATAATTGTATAATGATGACACCAAATGAATTAGCTATTATCCAAAAATAAAATGGGAAACATTGGCGACACCTAGTGATACAGGTATCTAGCCACTGTCTCGGCTTTAGTCTTTTCTCATTATATAAATGGCGTTCTTTTAAAAAAAAAAGTAATTGCTATGTTTTAGCACATTCAATTACTAATTTCAAATCAGTAATCTGGCGATAGGACCTTCGAATACATCATCGATTGATTAGAAATTTTAAAGTAAGAGAGAAACAATAAAATACTAAAATATAATTATATATAAAGTACCTGTTCCTGAGTGATACTCAGAATCAATTATAAAGATAGTGTTTACAAAAAATGTGTGAAATATAATGCCTGAATAAACTCTGACCTTCGACAAAAAAGTACTTAATAATCAATTGATCTAATATTTCAGATATGTGATGACTAAAGTTTAATTGATTTTTTTTCCAAAGATAAAGTTTTGTCATTTTTTTTCCATTTTATATGGATGGGGGTGAATGAAATTATTCAATAATCACAGTTTTAATTTCTTAGAAACCTTTTTCAGACAGATTCATTTTCCTTTGATATATTTACAGTAAAGCAAAGTAATAAGAATTATAATGAATCAAGGAAGTTGGTTTCACTAGTCAAAGTCAAATGTGTGTTACACTTTTATTCTTTCGACGACGATGACGACGAAGAAAAGGAGAAGATGATAATATAGAAGAAGGTCGAGAAGAAGAAGAAGTTAATAATAATGATGATGGTGGTGCTGGTGGTGGTGATGGTTATGATGATGGTGATTTTATTTATGATGATGATGGTGGTGATGATGATGATTTTTTATGCAATGTAATGCTTCAACGTTTGGTCAAACTTGAGCGCGAATTCTTAATCAACAAGCAATGGGATAGCATTTTGGATTTATTGTAATTGTAGGAGTAACACGGGTCTTATAGTGCCTTTTGTCAATTATATAGATATTATTATAATCTTTTTATTTATTCATTTTTATTTTATATTTTGTTTAGTTGTTTTACAGTTGAAAAAAAAGTATTTTTGTTCAGTTGTTTACTGTTGAAAAATATTGATATTTATATATTACATTTATTTATATTCAGCCATTTTTGTTTTTATCTCTTTCTTTGGTAGAGAAAACGCCTTAGCTTTCATGTTTTCGGTCATAAATAAATCATTCTATACTTAAATGTTTAAATGATCATATTAAAAACATGTTATTGATATAATTTTGTGAATCTGTGTCCATTTGTTAACCATAAATGTTTCCTTAATAGTTGTCAAATGTCCCTTAAAGTGTACGAATAATAACTAATATGCCATCTTTTTACGTTGAGAAATTAGCTGAAATAATTCCTGGCCTATTAAGTATTTCAATGAATGTGTGTTTAACATACCACATCTATAATATTGGTTAAATTACCTAGATGATGTTGAAGATAGATAAATAGAAGAAAATTTATACCGCTGACTCACCTCATCAAAGCAAACGCTTCATACATTATTATAGCCTATCACCGTAATAAGGTATACGACAAGGTGAAGGTGTTTACCGTCTTCTTTTTCTAGTGCGACTTCTTTTTACATTAGTAGCTCGCAAAAATCGTCAGTGATTAGAACGGGTGGGGGCATCTGACATTGTGCGGGTTTGATTATTTCGAACCCAAGGAACTGAATAATAAAGTAATAATTTGACAATTTGACGCTTGCTCTTTGAAATTTTAAAATTACTTAATTTCTAAAATTGTGGAAGAAAATCTGTAAAAGACAGGTACAGCTGTGCTTGTAGCATGCATTCAAATGATAACTTAAAAAATTACACCTGGGAAAAACAATGTTAAATAGTTGCATAAATTTGAAAAATGATAGCTTCTCACTAATAATTCTCCTTTTTATATTGAAATACATGCATGAATGCATGCGTGCAAATAACTACTTTTTTGATGGAAAAAATAAAAAAAATACACCTGAGAAAAACAATGTTAAATTCAAAACATGTAAGCTTTAACTAATTAGTATCCCTATTACATTGTTTGACTAAGCGACCGTGTGTAATGAATATTTTCAGTCATAATCATCAGATAAAGGCCTAAAGAATTTTACGTTTTTGACTTGTTGTCCCTTTCATTAAACACTTCCATATAATCATATAAAAATAATTATAAATATTGGCAAGAAAAATTAATATCCAAGAGCGACAACATTTTGCTTACTGGTTCATGTCGTCATGGAAATCATGTGTCTGTGCTAAAGATTTGAACTGAATAGTTGATGGATCGTAGACTAAACCATCTCTTTTCTTTCGAGCTGTGGTGAGGTATGGTAGTGTAACCGTAATCCGGGACATACCGTTCCCAGAAGGTACGAGATTTAGTCCGGGCAAGACGAGAAGGATTTAGCTCAATACAGGATTGGAGCAGTACCTCTAGACGCTTGCAGAAATCATGATCACAAAATAGACAAATATCGTTTTTTTCGCCGAATTTTACATTTTTCCTTGATTATCGTACTTGATTCGGTGTGAAAAGATGAATTAGACCTGTTAAAGTTCATTCCGTTGGGTAAAAAGACAAGATTTTAGCATTTTATCATTCAAGCGCCTTGTCCGGTATATACCGGAATACGGTATTTAGTGTGGTGCTCCAATCCTTTTTTTAGTCACAGCCAGACGAGAACGATTCCTAGCCGCCATCTTGCAAGAAGATAATTTAGAACGGCAAGATAAATCCGAAGAATCTGAGAGATATAAATTGTCATCCGTACAGGGAAAGTGTTTCAAGGTAAGCAGAACACTTTCGACCTTACCAATTTAGTTTTAGACAATTATGAAAATGCTCTTTAATTCCCACGCTCAATAAAGTATTAGTATAATATTTTACGAACGATATTGTTACGCAATCATACATCAAGTCATAATTCATATTGATATGAATATTATTAAAACAAATTTACCCGTATGTTAGTTAAGAATTTTATGTTTCTGTGACGCATATCTTAAAGGTTTGTGCTAGGCTTCAGTGCTACATGCCAATAAAACTGGCATATCGTTTGGGGGAGACAGGCTAAAATTAAACACTTGTACCATTTTAAATGAGAATGTAAACCGATTTCTTTTATATATGTTTTAAAGGCCAATTATGCCTCAGAAATGTTTTTTTATTTCAATTTCTCTTAAGCTTTTTAATTTTTGTGTACTTTCATAGTATCAAAACCGTTACTTATTGGTCAATTACCAAAACGATCTATTTAACCGGTTGCTTTTGAGCAATACGTATAGTTATAGTGAATTAGTATTTTATATGGAAGTCAAAATACTACTTGTTTACATTTTGCTACTTTTATGATAAATTATTTTACATCTATCGCTTCCTTATCAAGTAACGCGCCTCTTACATTTCTCTAAAACCATCATTTAAACATTTTAAAATAAATGTTTGCCCTTTCAAAAGAATTAAAGATTTATTTGTTTCTGATGCATAATGTGACTTAAATAACTACCAATAAGGGAACGCATGTGAAACGTAGTCCGCGCGCGATTCAGCGACACAAACACCAAAAGACCGAGGCATACTGATACGAATGTGAAACGTAGTCCGCGCGCGATTCAGCGACACAAACACCAAAAGACCGAGGCATACTGATACACATGTGAAACGTAGTCCGCGCGCGATCCAACGACGCAAACACCAAAAGACAGAGGCATACTGGAACGCATGTGAAACGTAGTCCGCGAGCGATCCAGCGACACAAATACCAAAAGACCGAGGCATACTGGAAGGGTACTCAACATAATACCGTGCAATAATGTGACAACAATAGGGTAGCAAACGAAACAACTACTTAAACAAACAACTTTGTATTCATTCCAGATCTAAAATGTGCTAGATAGGTTACAAACACTTACAAAACGCTTGAAATATGATAGGTCATGGCCTAACATGAACGGTCGCTAAGGGAGAGTTACATCATGAAAAGGAGGATATTGTTTAGAAGCTCGCATAGTATAATTTTATTCATCTCATTCTTTAAACTTCAGTAATGAACCTACACGAATATAATATTTTGTTTATCACATACCCATAAAATTGTGAAGATTTTTTCATTGACGCGCCTAAAGTGTAACGCTAACATGTAGCGCGTCTTTACACTATATTTGTATAACGTCAAAATATATGCACGACCGTGCAATGCCAATTTACGCGCAAAAGGCTTGCATATTATAACTTAATGAATTGAATATTGAACCTTCACTGATTCAATATCCTTTAAATATTTAGTCTTTCGTTAACGTCAAATAGCAAACTGCGTCACTTTTTCCTTTGCTACTGGTTGAGTGAATCATGCGTGATATAAGTACACGTTGATGGATGACTTCTGGGACAACCGTCGTCGTACTTTATTATTTTTACATTTATTTTAAACCATCATCATCATCATCATCATCTGATCATCATTTGATCAGTTATCATTTTCATTATTATTGTTGTTTTATTTATTATTATTATTATTATTGTAATTATTATTATTATTATTATTATTATTATTATTATTATTATTATTATTATTATAGATTAATATGTATTGTATTGTATTGTATGTAGACATATGTATATATATAGATATAGATATATATAATCTTAAAATTAGTCTTATCCATACATAACAACATATAAACTGATTTAATTACATAATTTTACAAGATAAAAGTTGTATGTGTAGTGGAAGGGAAGCTAAACTGCAAGGATTTTAAATATTACTTACAGAGTTACCTTTCTTCTTATTCCATATTCATGAACATACTACAACTAAATAAGAAATCATTGCTAATCTTGTTCTAGCTGTTACTAAAACCCTAAAATTGGTTAGGTAAAATCTTTAATAATCTAAAAGAAACATTATGAGAGACAGGTCACAGGAATACAACCAGTTAGTTCTAATTTTAAGAATATTGAAACGGGATTTTGCAGCACCGACAGCTTGCTGTCACCGGATAGCCTAAAAATGCTCGTTTACAGCAAAAAAAAAACCCAACCTTTCCTAATATCCTCATACTTAGGCAATATAAATAACGTGTTTCTCATCTTCAATACCAGTTTTACAGATTAGACATTTTTTTTGGTTTAAAGTTAACCCTTTCTATCTACCAGTTGCAAGTCTAATGGCTACCACACATCGAAACATTTGAAATTCTGATCTACGCTTATTCGACAGGACAACAATTACATATGTTTCTATTTCATAACTAAACGTCAAGGTTCTATAACTCACTTTTACCTGAACTACTATTTATTGTATGTAGTGCCTCAATCCATTCATCCAAATACTAGCTCGTTCAGATATGACATTTTCTACACTTTTTCCCGGGACTTAATTCTTTTTTTTTTTACGAAATATAAATTCGAAATTACGAATTAATATTTCGTTATTACGAATTAATATTTCGTAAAAACGAATAAAAATTTCTTAAAAACGAATTAATATTTTGTAACTACGAAAAAATATTTCGTAAAAAATGAATAAGGTGCCGGGGAAAAAAGTGTTGAAAAATGTCACCGTAGGTTAGCTTTTCAACCAAACGCATTTTATGTAATGCATTGTTGAAAACTATTAATTTACCACAGTGAAAATTTCTTTTACACTTAAACACGAGTTCTGACAAATTCTTCTTGCCTGCTTAAAACAGTGCATATCTATTTTACGTCTTTATTTATTCTCAAATTGTTCATAATTCACATATTTATAACTTGTTTATTAATGACAGAACCCTAGCTGATTTCCCCCAGCACTTCAGCATTCGTAGTGTATCTGCCTGTCCCTGTGAAAACCCTCATTGCTCGGGCCTGTACTGCTTCAATACACGAGTACGTTCTTGTACCCTAAATAGCCGCACTTTAACCTATAACGGACAAAACAATAGAATAATACAATTTCTGACATACCTCCAAGTTGCTTATTTTGCAATAATAAGTCCAATATCTCCACTAGCCTAAGAAATTCAGCCGAATAACTCGTTCATAACCGAGATAAGCATAGCTATCAGTGACAGTAAAATATTTGTTCCGCACTTAAATGGAAACGATGTTCTTGGTGTCGATTTGTATCTTAAGTGCACAAAAATATTACTAGTACTTTTCTTTACCTTGATTGCTATAAGACAACCTAAAAATACAGCACCCGAAAGGTTAGCGTATAGTCGCCGCTTCGTCCGTCCGTCCGTCTGTCCGGACAAACATCCAATGGTCTATATGTTTTATTCTGTCCATAATCTCAGTTGAAAAAAGAAAGGAAATCCCATAAACCGACTGTTTTATGTGGTATTGTTACTGGTTTATGTGGAAAAGGGCCACATAAAGATCAAAATAAAAGCACATAAAACCCAAATGTTGGCATCTCCGTCCGTTCGTACCCTTTTCTTATCCATGACATAACTCTGAAACAACAATAGGTATCAATATGAAACTTTGTAGGTAGATAGATCTCATTACACTAGTGCAAAAGAACCATAACTCTGCCTTGCCTTATTTTGGAGTTATTGCCCGTTGTTCATTTTTATACTTTGCAATTTGTCTGGGCGATAACTCTAAAGCTGTTAGAGATATGAACATGAAACTTTGTAGGTAGATAGATCTCATTGGGAAAATGTGCAGTGCAAAAGAACCATAAATCTGCCTTGCCTTATTTTGGTGTTATTGCCCGTTGTTCATTTTTATACTTTGCAATTTGTCCGGGCGATAACTCTAAAACTGTTAGAGATATGAACATGAAACTTTGTAGGTAGATAGATCTCATTACACTAGTGCAAAAGAGCCATAACTCTGCCTTGCCTTATTTTGGAATTATTGCCCGTTGTTCATTTTTATACTTTGCAATTTGTTCGGGTGATAACTCTAAAACTGTTAGAGATATGAACATGAAACTTTGTAGGTAGATAGATCTCATTGGGAAAATGTGCAGTGCAAAAGAACCATAAATCTGCCTTACCTTATTTTGGTGTTATTGTCCGTTGTTCATTTTTACTCTTTGCACTTTGTCCGGGACATAACTCTGAAACTATAAGATATGAACATGAAACTTTGTAGGTAGATAGAGCTCATTACACTAGTGCAAAAGAGCCATAACTCTGCCTTGCCTTATTTTGGAATTATTGTCCGTTGTTCATTTTGAAACTTTCTAGGTAGATAAATCTCATTGTGTTAAAGTGATGTGAAAAAAGAAGCATAACCCTGCCATGCTTAATTTTGAAGTTATTGCCCTTTGTTCATTTTTACACTTAGGACATTGTCCAGGAAAAAGCTCTGAAAGTATAAGATGTATGAACAAAACACTTGTAGGTATATAGATATCAATAGGTGAGCAGTGCAAAAGAACAGTGTCTTTGCCTTGCCTAATTTTGGAGTTATTGCCCCTTGTTCATTTTTTCCGGGAACTTTGTCCTGGAAATAACTATGAAAGTATAAGAGATATCAACATGAAACTTTGTAGGTAGATAAATCTCAATGCATAAATGTGTAGTGCAAAAGAACCGTAACTCTGTCTTGCTTGATTTTAGAGTTACTGCCCTTTTTCAATTTTACACAGTGAACTTTGCCCGGGACATAACTGTGAAAAAAGAGGTATCAACAAGAAACTAACTCGGTAAATAGATCTCACCAAGTAGAAGCAAAGAAAAGTAACCATGGCTTGCCTAATTTTGGAATTATTGCACTTTGAACTGTTCGGGACATAACTCTGAAACTACAAGAGGTATACTTTTCTGTGTCCAAAACCTACGGTTTTCGGGGAGCATCACCCAGTTCAACCGACTTTTGTTTAACCTAGTTTCTATAACAGATGTGATACTAGATAGATGATCTCCAGTACTACGCTTTTACGAAAGCCATTTTGCTCGGAATTGTCCTCTAACCAAGTTGACAACCATTCGTTGGTTACTGAGCAGCATACCTTATAACATTGTAGGTAATAGAGTTATACCACTGTAATTTAACGGATTCAATGGATACGTTGTATTAGAATTTGGGATGTGATTAATGATGCATTTACTAAAATCTTCAGGTATTTCACCAGTTTCTAAATACATGCAAAAAGGAAAAGGCAGTATCATTTTTAAAATACACATACGGTAAATTATAAAAGCCACATGCTTTACGGAAGCTAGCTTTATCTATGGCACATTTTACTTCATTTACTGAAATATTATTGTCCATCTGCGGGATAAAATTATTTTAACCTATCTGTACATGTCTTTGAACATTAAAAAAATGAGAGAAATAATACGACAAAATTGAAAATATTGCAGGCTCGGTTTGATTGAGCTTGTTCATGGACAGAAAGCCACCGTCCACGCCCCCAGCACCGGCTTAAACAGTATTCAATACTTGATCCATCAGGAGAGGTACCATTCAAAAGATATTTAAAACTATCTTTGCAAAAACCTAAAACTTTGTATGTGGATATGAACTGACATTGTAGATAATTGCTTATTACAAATGACACCAACAGATAAGAAAATGCGGTCAACGTTTATACTAATAAATATGATAGCACAATTATCTAGATTAATGAAGAAGAAGAAAGAGAAGAAGAAAAAGACAAGAAGTGGAATTAGCTTTATTCTTTCACAAATAGCATAATACACAATTGACAAAGCCATTATTGATAATAGTCAAACTTTTTGGTATATGATATGGTGGCTGATTTGGAACGCTTTTGTGCGTTGTGTTGGCGATAGCAACAACAGGACAAAGCGCCAAACGGCGCGTTGTCGGACTTTCGTCTTGTCGTTCCGTCGCTAACGATGTACGCCAAAGGACGAAAAGGCGATAACAATATAGGTTGCGCTGTCGCTATCGACAACGCCACGCGCAATGTACCAAAATAGCCACCATAATATTAAAATATGAATTAATATTGGTATTAGTCAACAATTATAGGTTTGTCATAAGATACACTACTCTTACAAGCTCTGTTCAAAAGCATTTTACTCCTGTTTACTTCCCTTGAATTTAAGAAATACTAGAAAAACGAATTGTTGTGTTCCTAAAAAAATATGTCTATAACGTAATTATCTGTTGCTTATTTTTTCATAGATGAACAATCTCTTACATCACTTTCTTAAATATTAATAAATAAATAATGAAATGTTCAAAGTAATTGGAGACAGACATATCAAGAGCAAAAATAGTTTCGTTTAAGTATATGTAACGCATTTTATTGAAGGTTAATATAAAAAAATTAATAAAGGAATAATAACATGAATTTAAGAAAGACCGATGGGGAAATTTCAACTTCATTCACGTTTTCAACATACGGAATTCACGAGTTTAGGATTTCAGCCTTTTGACTTGGCATATTTACGATTTCAAGTTAATGAAGTTGAAGTCGTATATTCGTGAAGTTGAAATCGAAAATTCATGAAGTTGACAATCAGTTTGTCTGACAATCACAATCAGTTTTACAATACACCTTTACATACGATTAAAAATAAACCTCAAACTCAGCAAATTACAGTATTTACTTACAATAATTATTTAATTATCATACTTATTCAATTTTACAACATTTTTTTAATTGAATACCAATTCCTGTTTGATTGTTCTACTACTGCTGTGTTCGTGGTCATCAAAGGGCCTAAATGATGCATATTTAAAACACATGCCACAATGGTATATTGTATCTATACAAATGACATACTTTCCTATGTTAATGATATGATGGTCAATATTTCTCATAATTTTCGCATTTAAATTTTTTACATTGCTTAAATCATTGTGCCCTACTTCATACGTCCTACTTCATACTACGCTGTAGGCTTTTAATCCCCTTTAATGTAGCTTAAGGCAGACAATTCTTCCGTGCCTAAAACAATAATCTGCTTGGATATGGTTTGTGGAGTTGTCTCCCGTAAAGGTTAGAATTAAGAAATGGGCCTGTCACACTAGACTGCGCTTTCAGTGCGTTTGCACGGCGTTGTTCAATATAACAAAGCGCTGCGAGATCGCAATAAAAAATATGATATATATGTTATTACATGGAGACTTCACTGCGTCCTTACGGCGATCATGGCGATGTTACGAGCTTCCACGACGTTTTAGTTGGCGATTGTCTGCGATCAGACTGCGCGTCTTGTTCTTTACGCTTTCACTGCGCTTTCACGTCGCTCACAACTGCGCTGAAATCGTTAAGCTCCGTAAAGGCGCCGTGCACAAGCAGTATAACCGCGGTAGAGACGCCGCACAATCTCCGCACAATCTACAAGTGCCGAGGATAACCACCGCGTTCATTTGGCGTTACTTTTGCACTTCCACGGCGCTCCTGTTGCGTTGTAGGAGATGCTACTGAGTTGCTACGGCGTCCTTACTGCGATCCCGCTGCGCCTTTATCAGAACGCCGAGAGACGGCGTTTGTTTTGAGCATGCTTAAAATGCGCGCCGTCGGTCGGCGTTCTATGCGGTGCCACTACGATGCTGCGGCGATATTTGCGACCAGGGCGTCCTGAATTTTCTTTGGACGCCGTGAGAACGCCGCCCTAGTGTGACAGGGGTTTAACCAATATCTTGATATTCTTTTAAGAATGGCTATTCAAATATGTTTGTTTTTCATGTGTTATATATATATATATGTATTATGGTTGCTGATTTGTGCCATTCGTGTTTTCGCCCGCGATCCCGCCAAGCTAAAAGACGAGAATTTACTAGTTAAAACGGCGGGGTCGCGAGACGAAAACTTGCTTATTAGCGGGGCGCGGAACGAGATTTAATAAATAATACGGCGGGGCGCGGAGCGAAAGCACGCTAATTAGCGCTCCCGCTTAGTAGCGTGTTTTCGTCCCGCGACCCCACCGTTCTATTTCTTAAATCTCGCTCCTTGCCCCCGCGGGACGAAGTTTTTTATTTATTAAACTTCGCCCTGCGCCCCTGCCATTTTAACTTGTTAATTTATGACTTTTCGTTTGGCGGGGTTGTGGGGCGAAAACACGAATGGCACAGATTAGTCACCACAATGTATACATGTTTAGACGATACTTTAAAAAATTAATAAATAAAATCGCACGACAATTATGGAACAGTTTGGCTGAAAATTCCCTGTTCTTGTGGACGATCACTATGTCATTTATATGGCAATTATCATATTTGAAATCTTTAGTGACATTATGCTCATATTTCCATAGTCAAGGTGAGCTGAATTGACTTTATATTTCAAAAGATTGATTGTTAAAATGGTGTTTGACCAACAGTTGATATTGGAAAACGTTCAGGATAAAATTATAAATATGCCTAAAATATAAAAAGACTGTCCCACTGTTTTTATAAACTGAACGTAGGTAAATTCTTATAGATATTTACAGAAATTTTATTTGGATCTGTGCATTATTTATTGTTTATGGGAAGTAATAATAAAATTAAAAGGAATTATGGCAAAATTAATACTTATTTTATATACACCTGTTCACTCACTATATATACTGTATACCCTTGGATGGGCATAATATCCCTTCTTGATGCAATTTGATTGTTTTGTATGTCACTAAGAAAAATTACACACGGTTGTTTCTATGTTTCTTCAAATACTATTTGTAACGAGTATCAACACGTTTAAGTTTATTTTTTACGCTACTTTTTCCATATTTTATTGTTTGTTTTATGTCCCAGTTGTTTAAAGCTCTCGACCATTTAACTGAAATTCGATTTGTATCCTACAACTATCTATATCCATCTATGTTATCAGCTGGATAAAAATATCTATCTCCAGTCATTACGTCACATGGTTAGCCTATGAAGATGTCACATGCTTAGCAGCAAAACAAAAATACAATTTGATGCTGAATACACGGTTGTTGTCGGGATTGAGAAGGTTTTATCCGGCTTGCTAATAGAGAGAAATAAAAAAATCCCTAGAGAACGCACAAAACGACAAAATTGAAATTACTGCAGGCTCTGATTCATTAGGCCTGTTCATGGACGGTAGGCCAAATGTAAATGGCAAGTTACCTGTCCACGACCCCTAGCACCAAGAACCCATCATGCAAATTCAGTGAGTTAAAAGGTTCAATTGTGATTTCTGAAACAACAAAAAATGATTGTGTCGATGGTGAAGAGGTCATTATATGAAAATTGTACATTACACTGGAATTAATGTGTATGGTTGTCTCTATCTATGGATAAGTTGCCTATATGGTAGTAGATTTAGATAAACCTTCCATGTGGATAAGTTGTATATCTGATTAAAAAGTTTATCATATATGTGATATATTATGTGTTATGTTTTTGAATATTGATTAAAATGCTGATCAAATATCTGATCAAACAATTGTGCAAGTTAAACATTTTAATGGCACAAAAACGATTTGAAAGAGGGACAAGAAACAAATAATTGTAATAGAATATTGTCTTGTCTTCGGTCAGCTGATTCGTAACATGGCTATAAAAGTACACTAACTGACTTCAATCAATAGTTTACTTCTAGCTTGGATACAGTGCAGTTATGGCAAATATCGCAGGACTTGTAGGTATTGGGGTATCTGGAGTGGCCCTAATTCTTGCCATTGTTGCATTGGCGTCAAACAGATGGGAAACCATCACATTTACGGGTTCAACAAATGAATTAGATGTATATTTATGGACGATATGCATCAAAGATAGTGGTTTAACGAACTGTGCTGATTTTGAAGATGTTGATAGTTCATTTGGTATGAGCAAATGTTTTTTTCTTCTTTTTATATCGTTTAAAGTGAATTGGTTCTGAATGGAAGACCTGTTATGCCATATATAATAATTATGTTGAAAATATTTAGTTACAAACCACTAATTAAAAAAACAATTATACAACTATACAAGGATGTGGCTAGTAAGTGTGAGATACTCTTGATCTGATATGACATATTTATATATGGCAGATGATAAATTGTTCTAGAACTAAATAAGAGAATATTTTTTACTTATTCATTTACAATGATACATTCATGTTATGTTTTCCCTCGTTGAGGAAAATGTGCTCATTGTAGACCAATCCACTTTAAGATGTTTCTGTATGTTAATTTAACACAATGGTTTTCTAACGGTTTAAGGACGTTGGCTACCTATACACATACAGGCAGCACAATAATTCTAAATGTCCAAATGTGTATAAAGCTATATTCTTTTCAGAAATAAATTATATATATATTTCTTTTGTATTTCATAGAGTTGTTTTGATTTTTTTCTTCGAAATTCTGTAAGCTACAGTAGATATATTCTTAAAAACGAATATGGCCTGCTTAAAACAAAAAAATCCGAAAGGATTTGCATGGTATTTTGCTCGATAACATTTCATTCTAATTAAGTAAAATACTGATGTGTTATATAATATGTTTTAACTCCACAGAGTGGGATCAACCATAACATTAT
>NW_026857481.1:0-123688 GCF_026571515.1 Ruditapes philippinarum | reverse complement strand
TTTCTTAAAACATTTACTGTTTTTGAGTCTCTGATACTGTCTGGGAGAGCATTCCACAGTTTAGGTGCCACCGAAGAGAAACTGCGTTCACCATATCTTACAGTCCTACTTTTGGCAACAACAAGTTGCTTTGAAGAGTTCTTTGATCTTAAGTTTCTTGTTGGTTGATATAGCGCCAGTAAATGTTTAAGGTAAATTGGTGACTGGTCATGTAGGGCTTTATAAGTTTGCATAAGGATTTTAAAATCTACTCGATAAACTACAGGAATCCAGTGTAGTTTCTTCAATACTGGAGTGATATGTTCAAATCTGGATGTTCCTGTGATGATGCGGGCAGCAGTGTTTTGAAGATGTTGTAGTTTATTCAATGTCGTTTTAGGTACACCATATAAAAGTGCATTACAATACTATGATGCCGAAACATCCCTGCATTCTGAGGGTTTATTTTTTATCAACCACCCTTTTAACGACATGTTTAGAAATGAAGACGAAAGATGCGATGCGTACATGTACATATATAGAGAAAATGTTTTGCTGAATTGTGATCACAATTCACTTACCAATACAATATAAGGCTAGCGTATTGTTAATCCCATTTAAGACACCAATAATGACCTCAATTATTGAAGATTAATAGTCGGCTAATGGATTTTACGGCCCCATCGGACTTTCCAATACGCGAATATTTTTTATTCGGAAATCAAGAAAACGCGGAAATTAATATTCGCGAATATGTCCGACCTCGGCAAAACGCGAAAATTTGTATTCGCGAATATAAATTGGGTTACAGTAATCCATGCGTGAGGTGACCAAAGAATTCACTAAAGATTTTGTTGCATCAGTATTTAGGTATTTCCTTATATGACCAATCTGGCGTAGTTGTCCATAACAAGATCTACAAACTGAGTTAATGTGCTTTTCCAGGGTCATGTTGTTGTCCAATACAGCACCAAGATTTCTTACACTACTTGATGGTTTTATGTTTTCATCTCCGATAGTCACAGTTATGGTCTCAACATGCTGTTGGTTTCTCTGAGATGTAAATATAATTTCTTCTGTCTTGTCAGCATTGATTTTAACATATTATTGTTCATCCATGTTACTATTTCCGCAAGACAGCTTTGAACTCGATCTAAAGAGTCATTCTTAGAGACTGGACATGTTGGTTTAAAGGAGAGGTACAGTTGTCCATCGTCTGCATAATAATGGTATTCCAATCCATGTTTCTTACATATTGCACCAACAGGTTTAGTGTACATAGTAAAACATTTTGGTCCCAGAACGGATCCTTGAGGCACACTGTAGCTCAATTTGACAGGGTTTGACAGTTCACCATTTATTGTGACAGTCTGGTGTCGATCACTTAGATATGAACGTATCCATTCTAACGGTTTTCCAGAAATGCCAAAGTTGGTGTTAAGTCGCTGTTAGAAGTGTTAATGTGGTCGATTGTATCGAATGCAGCTGATAAGTCCAGCATAACTAACATGGTAACATCGTTGTTGTCTAGTGAATTCAATATATCATTTTTGAACTTTTATTAGTGCTGTTTCAGTTGAATGGAATTTTCTATAGGCAGATTGATGGGGATCGTGAAGCTCGTTTGCTGTTAAATATCCTTCCAGACGAGAGTCAACTATTTTCTCAATAATTTTAGACACGTATGGCAGATTCGAAACAGGTCCTGTAATTCTTTAGAATGTTGGTATCTAAATCTGGCTTCTTGATGAGCGGTCTGATCAGGGAACTTTTGAATGATTTCGGAACATATGAACGATCTAATGAATAGTTAATCAGTTTTGTCAATGACGGGACCAATTCGTCCAAACATTCTTTTAACAGCCATGTAGGTAGCACATCTAGTTCACAAGATTTACTTTGTGATTTTGATATAACTTTTCTCAGTTCATTTTCAGTTACAGGTGTAAATTCAACTAGCTCATCTATTTCACTATTCATACACTCTTGTGTGTCGACTTGTACAGCTTGAATGTTTGTCTCTGATCGAATCTTGTCACGTATTTTATCTATTTATCGACGAAAAAATCACTGAACTCTTGAGCTAGGTCTGCTGATGATGAAGCAACTGGTAAAACAACCTCATCGGTTCTTCCAAGAAGATTTTTTGTCACTTTAAATAGAGGTTTTTGGTCACGACCACATGACTCTATCTTTTCGGCATAAAAGCTAATACGTGTTCGTTTGAGTAATTTATTGACATACGCACATTGACTTCTGTAAATTGCATGATCAACTGTCAGTTGAGATTTTTTCCACTTTCGTTCCAGCTTTCGTTTGGAATGTTTTGCCTCGTGAAGTTCGTCATTAAACCATGGATTAGACGGTCTGAGGACGATTGTTTTTGTTATTAGCGGAGCATGTTTATCAATAAGGGTTGACAAACCAGTGTTCAAAGATTCCACATATTCGTCTAGGTCGGAAATAAAAATATTCGCATTTAATATATCTAATGATTTCATATCCTCTCTGAAACCTTTAATGTTAATCGATTTGAATTTACGGAAAGAGACAGTTTTCTTTATTGGAGGTGGCTTATATAGATGAGCGTTGAAAATGACGGCAAAGTGATCACGTAATATCTTTCCACTCGAATCAGATAGCCCCGGGTCTCTGACCTCTATATTGGACACAATGTTGTCAGTGTCTCGGGTGATAACAACATCAAGGGTATGTCCTGCAACATGTGTAGGTCCCTGAACATGTTGTTTTAATCCAAATGTTTCAAGACAACTGATGAATTTTAACGCATCACGATCTAAAAGTTTGTCTACATGAAGGTTGAAGTCCCCGACAATTATTACCGGTTTACCAATAGTTGCATATTTCGAAAGAAACAAAGGCCATTCCTGTTCAAGAAAAGTGTTTGTACTGAGACCATTCTTTTGTGATGGTGGTGGTCTATATATAACAGAAAGGCAGAAGGATTCTTTTTCGATAGCTATATTACAGTCAATGTGTTCAAATGTAGAAAAGTTTCCATCGGTAGATGAGGTCAAAACTTTGAAATTTATGTTGGATTTGTAGATAATAGCAACACCTCCCCCTCGCATTTTGGCAGGTCGAGGAACTTGCTTCATTTTATACCCGTTCGGAACTAGTTCACTACTGCAAACTTTATCAACTGAACTACTCAACCATGTCTCAGTGATAGCAACTATATCAAAGTCGTTTGAAAGTGTCTGAATTGTTTATCGGATTCGAGAATTGGGTCGTTACAACTTTAATTAAGAAAATACAATGAGTAAAAACTAATTTCCTACAAAACTTTGATTAGAATTTCCATTCAAATCTAATTACATGCATTCATTGGAATGTATTTATTTTCAATTATTTTTACACGAACATTGATTTTGAAAAGATGCACAATTTTAATCGTGTTACAGAATGTAATTCAACCAATGGTGTCAGTGACTTGAATGCTTAGAAGACTACTGTAAAACCAAACTTATATCTGTTCATTTCTTAATCTTTTTAAGCTACTTGTGCTTACTTTATTTTCAAATATTCACTGTATGTAAAAATACACTTAAATATTTTTTTATTTTTTTTTTGCAAATTTATCAAGGGCCCCTAAATTTTGTCATATTGATCTGTAAAAAATATTGTATTTGCTTATAAACAATGTATATGTTTAACTAAGATTATTATTGATATCGAAGCAAAAAGGTTTTACATAGGACTCATTATTGTATTATTTGTTTGACATTTCGCCCCTGTATGAATAACAAAATTATGTTAAACAAAATTATTGTGCATTTTGTATATTGAATATCATTATGTTAACAACTGATATAAATATTCTAAATATCTGAATGTAAGCATCTTATATTTGTAAAATGGTTGTCAAACAAAAATTGAATTATTATTATTTTTATTATTTATCTTTTTTCTTTCTTTTTTTAGATACTATATTACAGTGTAATAAATAACAAAATAAAAACAGAAAATACTTTTTAACGAATTAAAACATGGTTTGTTCTTTGTTATTTCAAAATTGTGTTAAAATATACAAAAATAACAAAACCATCGTTTGTAACGTGGTATGTAAATGAATATAGTGCATTGAATTCAATATCAAACTAAATTAATGTATTGTTATTTCACGATTTCAAATGAAATTAACAATCATTTTCAGTTGTTTGAAAGATTTATGTTTTGTAATTTGGAAAGAAAATTTGTTTTTCTAAATGTGTTTACTGCTGGCATTGACTAATTTATTTCCGATTTGACTCCTTTCCTTCATTAAACTTGCATAACGTGCGGAGGTTAGAAGTGGAAAATGTTCCGCTCCGTTTCATTTATTTAGCAATTTATAAATTAAATGATTCTATTTAATTGTTTCCTTTTTTCGGGTAGTATAAGACGATGTAGAAGATACCGTAAGTTTTTTTCAAAACTGAACGAATAAGTAGTCTACATGGATAGCATTTGATTATCTAATTATCTTATTTTGAATTGGATCTGTTGAAAGGAAATCAATAATGTAATATTGCTTGTTTACACATAATTTGATTTCGTGAAGTAATTAACTGTATGCAAAATCATTTTGATACTTAGAGCGTTTCATTATTTAATGTTATCATCACTATCAAAGCGAGAGAATAAATGCAATTTATTAAAATATATTATAATAAGAAAAAATATTTTGTTAGGTTTTAATGTTTACAGATGATCTAAAATTAAACTTAAATAATGTCAAGCTGCTGAAGAAAAGAATATAATAAAACATATATTGATTTTAATTTGGTTGGATGAGGCATGACCTTTACTACATTTATATTAACAGTAATAAAACCTTGTTCAATACGAAAATATGTAATAGAAAGAGCACCGAAACACGAGACTATCTGATTTGTACGAGGGGATGTAGCCCCCGAGTATAAATCAGATTGCCGAGTGTTTTGGTGTTCTTTCTCTTTTGTAACATAGTCAAACATGACAGCACGTTCCTGTTGTCATAAAATGAAACCCCAGTAAAAATTAACCAATGAACGAGCATTTGAATATGATATTTCTGCCCCTTTCCCTTTCTCTGCCGTCACAATATGTAAACCCCAGCAAAAATGAACCAATCAACAGGCATTATCTGGAGTGCGGGTAACTGATACCCGCACTCCAGTTACCGCACTGTGCATGTATATGTATGTATACGATTTAAATCTGACACTTTTTCTACAGAAAGGTCCCCAAACTATGATACAAGGTTCTATAACTCCCTTTTAAAAAGTTCACTATACTGGAAATATCAAGCAGGGGAAAATGAGAGTTTTATGCTTGCTGTAGTTTGCAGTGTCGACAGTATGTTTTGTTGCTTATTCTGTTTTATAAAGGTTAATGGGAAAACGAATAATATTCTAAGGCTCTTCTCGAAACGATATTGTTTGGCAATAGTCCTACTTGCACTGAGCAAACTGAAGATCTCAAAACATCATTATTTTTTTCCCATTCAATCTAGAGTATTTTTATAAAAACAATATATAAATTTCTCAGAATAGTGAAGTTATTAATACAAAATAAACTTGAAAACGGTGTTCTAAACTAAGGCATCAATACTAAAATTCGTCCTTGGGGAAATTCGTCCTCTGATTGTTTAAAGCCTCATTTTGTTGTTTAATGTCTTACCTTGGTACATAATTATAGCATCTGTGTATTACTTGTTTGCTAAATGTATCAAAAAGAGCGCCTATCTGACAAATTTACACTTTCTAAAATTAAATAAAAAGTTCTAACAAAAACACTCTATTTTTTTTTCTTTTTCCAATGAGAAACACCGAGATACTGCACCCACGGCAATTCCAGGTGTAAAACCTCTGAGCTGTACTAGATTAAAATAAGCAGATTTAAGGTGATGGAAAATTATCTAAATCATTGAAGAACCTAGATAGTGTATCTTTGGAAAGGATCATGTTCCGATCGGCATTTTATTCATACAAGAAATGACGAACACGTTTAACTCAAGGTTTGAACAACATATTCTGCATTTTCTATTGTAATTAAATATGAGTATCTATCTAAATTGGCAGAGAAAAACATCTATATAAATAAATGTATCAGTGTTCTTTCTACAGTAGTCTTCTGAACATTTAGTAACAACAATGATAAGTTAAATTGCGTTCTCAAACACAATTAGAATTTTGCATATTTCAGGATCCAATTCGCATGTTAAAACATTGAAATAAGAATATACTTCTGAATCAGTGTTTGCATGTTATTAAATTTGAAACTTCTAATCACAGTTTTCTAGGAATATGGGTTTAACTTTTTTCTTTACGTTTTTCATTTATGTGGTACAAGTACACTTTCCGAAACCGATAAACAATCGGAAACAATGTGTTTATATGTCAAGATGTTAGCGATTTCAATGCTTTGATTACCAAAACAAAAAGTTGTTAACTATTGTACACTAGACTGGCAAGTAGCTCTTGAATCCTCTAGAAGATGTGATCATTATAATAACTTTATGAAAAATATTTGACTATGGATATTCATTTAAAATATAGAATTGCTATGTCAAAGTTTCGCCTTTCAAATCACAGGCTGAATATTGAATTAGATTGAATTATGTTATAAAAGAAAATCGGAAATGTAATGTTTGTCAACAGTTTAATAATGCAAATATAATTGACTGTGAATACCATGTTTTTTTAATGTTTTATATATGATTCTGGTAGACAAATGTATTTATTTTCCTGGTATATACATGGAACAGAACTTCAAGATCTCTATGCTCTTGTGTCTTCTCACAACCCTATCATTGTTTAGAAATATATATATTTACAATCTATCAAAACTTATTAAATATAATAAATAGTACTCTAAGTTTCACAATATACAACTACTTGACATTTTATTATATGCTACACCTTTTAATGTATTTTGGCCGAAGGGCTTTCTGTACAAATAAATGATTTGAGTTGAGTTGAGTTTGTTGATATTTATTTTTGATATGAAGCATTGTTAACCTTTTAAAGTCATTTAAACTGTGGAAGAAATGGATCTTTTATTGTTAAAATTAAGATAATTAGCCAAGAATTTCTACATATTTTTTTTTTTTCATTTCCATTAATGCCATTATGCAAGTGAAATTTATTAATATGTTTATCCGATATCCCATACAATATCATAATTGAAGAAAATGCAGTACTAGCATATTTCAAATGAATTTCTACCAAAATTGATATAACAAATTCTTTACTCTTTTAATTTCCATAAACCATATACACATACATTGGGCAAATGATTTCTAAACACCAAAATACATGTATTATAAGATATTTTCTTACCAAATCGCAGACAATTAAAGTGGTCTGACCAGTTGCTTTTAAAATTAGGTGGACCTTGCCAAAATCAGGTGGTCTCGAACCAACGGACCACCGCTAATGTCGAGACCTGAATTTTATTTTATAAATTGAACATCTTATTCAAAGTTTCGAAAAAAAACATGACATTTATTCATTTTAGATCATTCAAATGTCTTGTTTGTTTGTTGTTTATATTTTGTTATATTAAAGGCTATTTGCATAATTACAAACTGAAACAAATTTTTGTTTTAATTTTAGAAAAAATAAAAACATGACGTTATTTTCTACTGTTTTTACTATCAATCGACTTTGTCACATAACATGATTTATTTGAAATTGTCACGCATATTGACAATAATATATCTGAAATAATTATTATAAAAATGCAAATGAAACAATCGCTTCAGAGAAATTGGTAAATGATGGCTAATTTTTCATGGAAGGCGCGGTTTCTCAAGATGTTTTACTAAAATCGGCTATCAAATTCAAAGAAACAGCAAGCTAACTAGGACAGTGCCGCTCAATTTGCTTCATTAAAAAAAACAAACAAAAAAAGATACAAAAGAATAAAACTTCATCTATAATATGACAATCAAACATATTGGTTTTCTTAAATTTTCTACATTGTTTTTTTTTTGTGATTCGATAATTAAAGTATGTGTTATATATTTGGTAACCCCAACTGTGTATCAACATGCTTTCTTTCAAATGAAATTTATCTCAAAGATGAAAAGTTTATCTTTTTCATATTGGGTCAAAATATAATAAAAAGATTTTTTCAAGAAGGATCTCTAATCAATATGCTTTTATTAATATTATATAATCAAATAATCAATATTAAAGTTTATACATTTGTTTCATTATCTTGAATAAAACATCCATAAATAAAATAAAAAAATATTCAATTAACATTTTATAGATATACTACTGAGTATTAAAGCATCTACATCTTGCGCTGTTTGGTAATTATGTTATAAGATAGTGTTACAAGATGTGCTAAAGAAATACCCTTTCCAAGTTATTTTAAACGATTAGCGCGATTCTTAACAAAGACCTTTACTGGTATCTGGGACAGTGTGACAATACTGTGGGGGTAATCAATCAACTTCGTGTAAGCACTTTTGACCAAAATGCCAATAAATTGGCTTCGCTCAATTAGACATAAACGAAAATAGTAAACAAGAACTGTAAAGCAGCGACGAATTGGCACTTGTCAGTCAACAAAAATAAAAAATAAATCACTTTAAGATGCTGGACCAAATCATATCCGTCTCTGTTATTAGCTATGTCAATCCAGTCTATACCAATTTTGTGAACGAATTTCTCTATCACCCTATACTATACTTCTTGATGGCGTTTTTATAATTTGTAAAGAAAATATATTGATTTTAAATTACAAACAAAAAACAATTTGTAGAAAGGCAATATGGTTGACAAATCATTTGACTCGTTATGTCAAATATTTAAAATTGAAAGGAAAAATATTTTAAGTTTTAGTGATTACAGTCTATAATTGCGATATCTTTATCATTTTTATTTTAGTAAAGTTTTTCTTTGAGTGGTATTAAACTTTATCCTATTAGCATCAGCTTCCTATTTGTCATATACTATTAATGTTGTGTATTATCATTATTTTACAGTACAAGCGACATACAGAAGCGAACAAGTTTTTATCAGAATTTTCATCAGAATAATATGAAAAACATGCAAAAAATACAAGCAGATAAACATAATTATTTAGTACAAATATTGTTCATATTTTGACTTGTTCAAAAACTCCAGAACATCCAGATGGAAAAGCGGTTTTTTTTAATTTAAATCTTTTAATTAAAATAACATTTTTTGTATCTACTAGTCCCACAGATCGAACCACGCGTCAACAAAATTTTGATGGTGATATTGGGATTGAGTAAAATCAGGAAAAAGATTTGCAAAAGCAAATAACAGGTTACTTAAGAAGGGATTGTTTTTCGCAAAAGGCCGATAATTGTTAACAAAATGTTAACGAAATTACATGAAATCTACAGACTCGTTTGATTAATTCTGTAACATGAGGGATAATGAAAAATAGTGCAACATCCCTCACGCCCACTAACACAGGCTTGAGCGGAACTCAACTTACAACACTTTAAAGGGCTGGAATCCAATGATCCCGAAGAACCAGGAAAAATATATTAACACTGAAGTAAAGTACGTGGCAACATTTTACAGCTGCCACCGCGACACTTGACACCAACTGCTACATTATTGTGACGTATAAAACATCTGGAAGAAAAAGGTTATCCCTCGGAAGTATTAAATCAGCAAAATTACATGAAAACTGCAGACTCGGTTTCATTGAGTCTGTACATGAGGGATAATGAAATTAGTGCAACATCCCTAAGCAAAATGTTTACGATGTGCACCCCATTTGCCTTTTTACACGCTTTCAATATATATTGTTACGCCACGTCATGCATTCTATATACTTCTTTTAAATCAATTTCTAGTCAAAGCACAATTCAAGATATTTAAGAATTTTGCTGACAATTAGCATTTTACTAGTGAATACAGAAAAGGTTGTCAATCAATCACTTTTAAGGGTTCGTACGCAAAATTGCTTTAAATTGACGTCGTCATTCGGGACATTTTTAAAAAATAATTGAGAAAAGAAAGTGTCCGCAGACCGACAAAATTGGCGAAATGAATCAAAGAAAGTATGAAGAATCTAATAACGTTGAGACGCTCAAGAAATTATTCGTCTCTTATATTAATCACGCCAATCAAGTTCGTTCTCCGCAGTTTGTAACTATCTATAAATAGTTCTTGTTGATAAGCAAATATGTATATTGGTTTAGAGCGCTTAAATATTGATTGACGAAAGGCCAATCAATTATGCATTTTGATAATAAATCATTGACTGTTATATCATCCAATCGAAATGATATGGATAGTGTCCATACCATCAATTTAAACTAAGTCAATATCATTTTATTACAAACATAACATAATGTATGAAAACCTAGAGGAAGCCCTCTTTATTCGAAAAATATCCCTTCCGTACACTTGTTTTCACCATTTGGAAAGTTATATACGACATAAGAGCATTTACATTTTATCAAATTCGTTGATGTTTATTGTAAACATTTTACATCATTTAACATAATGTTTGCTTTCCATTGTCCTGTTCATGGTAACATTAGCATAAATATAAGAACCGTAGAATTCTAAGATTTTTATGGCTTTTGCAGGATCCGAACGGTTGTTACGCTTGATAGTGAATGCTTTGAAAGTTTAATTTTATCTACAAACCCTATTACAATGGCCTTTTTTCTTTCTTTGGAATAAAATATTCAGGCCTTTCTAAATACAAATAGAATCTGGTATAACAATGTATATAATTACTTCTATAGAATTTTCCAATAATCAAGTAAATACTTTAGGACATGGGGTAAATTA
Organism: Ruditapes philippinarum; assembly: GCF_026571515.1. Taxonomy (NCBI): domain Eukaryota; kingdom Metazoa; phylum Mollusca; class Bivalvia; order Venerida; family Veneridae; genus Ruditapes; species Ruditapes philippinarum. The sequence continues at coordinate 112,928 of NW_026857481.1, read as the reverse complement.
GAGCAAATGGACGGTTATTTTAAACTAACACGTTATCTTATAGCTCCATATTCTATCTCTGATAAGTTTATTGTGGAAATCATATTTTCTTTGCAGATGCTAGTTTTGTCAACAATTGCCATTTAAAAGCCTTAAGACGTTTTTCTTCATCAGAAAGCATTACACCGACAAATTGCCTTTTCTCTATCAGTGAGAGTCAATCGTTAGCGTTTTGTTTATTATAAGTAATTTGACAATTACTTGAATATAAACATTTTTGTTGATTGTTTTATGAATATTAGAGGATTAGTTCAAGACTGTATAACATTGCGTGAATATCCTTTTTTAATGTTTTGCCAATTTATATCCAGACTAACAAAACTATGACTTATAAATTTATGACTAATAAATCATTTACCTTATGACGTTAATATTTAATTATTATCAACATGTAATCACAAAGCACTATGGAGATTTTAGGATAATTAAACAATGTCGAATGGTTACATGATGAATCAGTTTGCTAAATATACATTAATTGTATTGCAACTCTGCTTCAGTTGCTCATTAAAACAAATGTTTGTTTCTGAAAAGGAAAACGAGGCAAAACTTTTATTTGGACTCTAGAAATAGAAGCGAGGCTAAATTGATAAGATTGGGTTCAGTTATGATTGATATTTGAACTTTACACGGTGGGTCATGGGTAGTCTTTAATAATATGTAGAATATAGAATATACCTTTCACGAGAAGTTTACTAAAATAAATAAACATAAATATTTACTATTACTGAGTGTGATTCAAATATAAATCTGCTTGTTTGTGGTTGTTTGAATATTTTATTCTGATTATAGTTTGCGTCTTTGTCATATGTGCACCTGTTCCTTAACTCCAAAATTTCCTAAGAATGAGTCAAGGGAGATCAAATGAGTAAGTACTTAAACTACTCTTATAATTCAAAAATGTTTTTATCAATTAATGGAAGTCTGTGACAGAAAGCTGTGCCACCTAAACAAATAGCAGATTCCGAGCAGAATTCCTTGTTTTAAAAAAAACGTGTAACGATGTATAAAATATCACATATCATCAAGTTTCTTTTCCTCCATAAAACTAATCACGTATACTTTTCTTTTGTCGTCCATTTCTTAAACATTAGTTATAAAACAAACTTTTTGCAAATGTAGATTAAGTATATAGAAATAGTTTAGAACTGTTTAGTAAACATTTCTAGTAAACACAGACTACTTTATATCATTGATAAGGATAAAAGCAATGGTGCATGGGTTTCATGGTGTTGATTTATATTTAATAGAAAGTGCAAGTAAGTGGTTAATACTCGACAGTTCTCTGTCAGAAATCATAAAATCATAAGTTTATTGCATTTAATAACAAGAAAGATAACAATTCTGCAAATATCTATTTTATATGTAATTGCTTGTAATAAATTTGAAATAAAATGGTCATTAAAGTCGTGCAGGAAAGTGTTAACATAAAACATTTGTCTGAAGCTTCATCAATTTTGCGTCAATATTTGGCAATCCTGTAAGATTATCGTATATCATTTTATATCTTATAATTTTCTTTCCAGAAATAAATAAAGACGAGAGGAACTTATATAAATTACATTTTACAATAACAGGTTTAAGGACTCTTGAAGGATACCAATAACTTATGACCATAATCGTTCTTATTTCTTGACTGCTTACTTCTTTTCAAGGTTTGTTTAAGAAAGATGTTTGCTATTTTTATAAACGGCGAAAAGCATTGTCTAACGTCAGTATTGTTATATCATATGGTACATACCTACTTTACTGTCATTCTTATTATAAAAACATTTTATGTTTGTATTTTCTACGACTTTGTGCTCCATTCCTATGCATCAAAATCACAAAGTTGTGTTCAATAGCCGATAACACCGCTCAGATCTATGTTATTTCTTAAATACACAACCCTACTTGCACATGTGGCAGACGATATTTGTAGCATTTACTAAAAACCATTTTCTGTTATTTATAAACTGAGATTCACTCTGTCATATGTATTTAGGTTCATATGCAAACATCTTATTTTCTAATCAAATATTAAGAACTCTTAATGAAACTAACTAATTGAACATACTTACATATTAAGTTTTTGTTTTTTTTAGAAAATGGGGTTTTAATTAACAAATAAAAACATTTTTATTGATATTATAAACAAGATTTAATAACAAAAATTCATAGCCTTTCATTTTAGACGATACGTAACACCGGTTAGAAGTTAAGTAATGAAAAGTACAATTATGATGTGAATTTATAGTGTACATGTATATAGCACCGTAAATAAGGATTCTCTCATTATTTGACATCTGTATAAGAAGATAATAAAATACTCCTTAACATAAACATTAAATCCTTCATTGAAATATTTCAGACATTTCTCATAGTTGCCAAAGGTATTTACATACAACTGCACCAGATTATTCTGTAAATATGATAAAGTTTTTTGTTTGACATTTTGATTGATTTTCGCCATTTCGAGTTCTCCGAGAAGCGTTTTTATTTTGATATTCAGAAAAGTATTTAATTTATCTCACTTTTTCCGAAGATTTATAAGATACGTGTCAGGTATATAAAAAAAAGAATTTTGAATTTTTATTTTAGGAAAATTTGTATAAATAAAGTCAGAAATAGATTTGTGAAATTTTGATTACAGATAATTTAAGACATAATTTCTTTCTCGGAATGTCTGAAAAATGAAGAAATGAAATGTACATATCACATTATATGTATCATCCTTAGCCTACGGGTTGTATCATTCAACTTGTTTAAGGTATATATTGTTATGCCAGCATGATACTTTCAAAGACTTTCTTTGGCAATTCCTAGATTTTAAATACTGGTATTATTCAAGACATTCTGGCAAAGAATACAAAAAAGAACATGATCACACATTATAATGATTCATAGGCACAATTCCTTTAAATTGGCATCGTCATACAGGACTATTAGGAAAATTGGGACTCCAGATTAAGTAAGAACAATGTGTCCTCAGGCGCCATCATTAAAAAGAAGTAAGAATATGTCAATTACGCTGGGACGCTTAAGCAATTATTCTACTCCGATATTCATCGTGTCAATCCAGTTTATGGAAGGAATCCTTGATGATTAGCACATATGTGTTCGGTTTAGATAAGCACAAATATTAATTGACGAAAGACTAAACAATTTTTGGTATGTGGAAAAAAATCAAACAAAATTAATATCATTTAATGGAAAGGATTTTCAGTCAGAAAATGTCTAATGCTTGAGACATTAAAATATTATTATATTTATTTTAGTCAACCAGTGACATATCTTAAGATACGTATAGCAAATATTCTCCACTTTACATATTTTTTTTATATTATTCTTATATATGTCAAAGTCAAATATTGAATTAAAAAACAAATACACGTTCATCCACAGGTAACCGTGGCGGATATAACATATATGCATTTTATAAGAAAAGTATGGATAACAGTTTACAAAACTAATGGAAAAATATATTAAAATGCAAAAAGTATTTCAAAATATTTTCTTGTAATTTCTTTTAACGATTGCAGTTGATGCAAAATGATGCAAAATGATGCAGAAAACATGTTTTCTTGCAATAGGTACAAAATGCAGATAACTTTCCGCAAAACGTTTCAATTTACAAAAAGGTTGATTTTCACAATTTTCACACAAATTTTTGAAATTTTTTTAAATGTTTTTGTGCAAAAGTGTTTACGGACACAGGTGCATTGTTTCAAAAAATATTACTTAATAATTACTAACAAAAACAACGGTTAAGATTTAGGTTTCACAGCAATAAAAATAACATTGTTTCAACTTTTTATTATCAATTGATGTGTCACAAAACTAATTTTATCGCGTTTGGCACGCACATTGGCTTAAAACCTTGCACTATCAAATTACAAATAAATACTTTGTCAGCAAGACATATTTCAATTACTTTTTATTTAATCTTGCAAACATCCTTCGGCAATGTCGTTCAATTCATTTGATTTAAAAGCCGTCATTTGCTTGTACACTTTTAAATTAAATATTTTATTTCTTATTTCTATCATTAACATTGATGATAAATGGAAATTTAACGACGGAAAAGAGAACCGATCCGGTGGTCAAAGTTGTTACACAAGTCTATTTAAACAATTCGAGTTTTATCTTAAAGTTGAAAAACTAATTCTCGCCATGAAAATTAAATCCTTAAATACTATAATCCGTATCATTGCATTTATTTTAATAATGTATTCTAAATACTCGTACATCTGTAGAACAGAGTTTCTTTCGTGTTCACTCATTAATGTTTAGTTAGTTTTGATCTCGATAGACAATCATTTCAATTGAGGTGATCAGACAATAAGTTTACTTTTTTAATTTTTTTTTATATTTGTACGTATATTTATCATTTGTCATGAGATATATTTGTTTCGTTATATTTCCCATGTGCATATTTTACAGTGCTATACAGTGATGTAATAAAGATATATACCTTTTTATAACATTTTAGGTAAGAATTAATTAGATTGTTAATGATACAATTTTTATTTTTTGCTCATTTGTCTTGTAATGATAAAACGTGATAAGATCACATGATGCCTCCTTCGAATGTTTAAAGATTGTGAAATGTTCCTTTCAAATAACTTTAAATGATAGGGCGATTCAGAAATTTCAATGATGACCATTTTTTAGGGGCGGGGGGTGTTCATGGTTTTTTTTGTTTTGTTTTTTTTGTGACACTACTATTTGATTAAAGAATTTACTCTTGCACAATTGAGAGAATAGAATTCCAGAAGAAGACTATTTATCACAAAAGACTGTAAATTGGCTTTGTTATTCAAACGTATGAGAGAACTGAGACATCAAATTAAGTAAACAAGCACACAATTGTAAGCAGCGACAAAATTGGCACTTGTCATATAAAAGAAATAAGGAATAATTTTTTTTGAAAGGCTGAATCAATCATCCAGTTTTCGGTATTAGAATCAGTGTTTAGCAAGCGTTATCAACTATTGTTCGATATATTGTATGTAAATAATGATTGTTATTCGGAAAGTAAAAATATATTAAAGACGGGCCAAGTGGTTTCGTTATGATCTAATTGATTTTTTTGTAAAATGTATTAAATAAAACCTGTATCAACTTTTGTAAGATTGCACTTAGATTGAGAAAGACTTGTCCATTTTTAATTTCAATTTAGTAACCTTTTCTTTTGCATATACATAAAATAATTGAAAACCAGAATTCATCAGAAACAAAATAAGCATAAATACAGATGACCTTTGCTCCTTTGAGTATTAGTATTTATCAAATATACTTTTCGTTCATCGTCATTTTTTATAGTTAAAGGAAAACTGTATAGAAATGATGAATGAAATAGAGGGTTCAGAGTTGTTTGAATGTTTTGTGACATTTTAAATTGAATGTAAATGATTTTTGTGTTTTTTTAATTGCTTAAAAATACAAGTTTTAACCATGCTCAATCGATATTTGGCAGACAATATAACTTGAAAATAAGAAAATAAATATAATAAAAGAAAAGATAATAATGCTGCTAGTTTTTGCTTTAAAGCAGTAAAATTACCGAAAGCAATGATTTGACAAATGATTGTTTACATTTTAACCATATATTCTATTACATGCCTAGAAACGATTGAATCAATATGATAATTTTACTATTCTAGTAAGAAGATTGAAACAATTATTTATTTTTGAATTTTATTTTAAGACTTATTTGTCTTTGGCCTTCACCAACTATGAAAAACAAGATCAAAATATAAGTATGAGTTATACAGTAATTTAAATCATTTTTCATACCACAAGAATCTATTTAGGCTTTAATGTTTGGAACTTGTTAAAATATGCACGTCTCTTAAAGTTGAAAATTTCTGTTGATGGTGATCAAATAATTTTTGAATTCAATCGTTCAAGAAAATCAACAACATTGAGGTTATTCTAATTGCAGGATCATGTGGTTAACACGATAACTTACACTATATATTACCAAAACGCTTACAAACCCTATTACAAGTAGAGAAACTGATAGCGAACAGCATGGATCCTGATCAGACTGAGTGGATGCGCAGGCTGATCTGGGCAAACCCATTATGTTGGTTTTGTCAGACACGGCTCAAATGTTTATATAGTACATGCTTATTGAAGTTTATTTTTTAACACAATATACTTATTTGCTCTTCAGCATCAATAGGGAGTGATGTTGAGGAATTACCTTAATTCTAAGGAGGGGATATTTTTCCTTTATAACACAGAACTTATAGTGTTTAAAAAGGGGTGGGGTATGTGAAAAGACTAATGTGTCTTGCAATGTGCCCTTTTAATGTAATTTTTATTAACAATCATATAAATAAAATGTACAATATGTGACAAACATATGTAAGATTTATTGTTAAAATCGTAATATAACTAAATTCATCATGGTCGAGATCTCGAGGCGACGTCCGATTTCAGTATAACATTCTTCTGGTGAATATCACATTTTATTATATATTTATAAATGAAATATTGAGAAATATTGATGAAATAAAATGCGTATTTTCAATTTCCGTATTTTCACTGTAAAAATTTATTTTTCACTGCAGTGAAACATATTTTCCGTATTTTCACTGGTGTCTTGCCGGACTACTTTCTTTTAAATTCTGCCAGTATACAAAATTTGAGGGAAAGTCTTTCAAATTTTATCGCAAAAAAAGAGAAAAATGTATATAATAAACAGAAAATTCAAGTTTTTTCTATAAATACATGATTTATTTTCATCTTGTGGCATGAAAATTACCATATTTTACTCGTGGCTACCGCCACTCATTAAATATTTATTTTCATACCACATGATGAAAATAAATCATGTATTTATAGAAAAAACTTGAATATCCTCTATTTATTTAATTTTACCCATGAAATATGGTGCTATATCATTCAAATATATTTCATATTTTTTGAAAATAAATATAAAATATAAATATGAAAGTGGGCGGAGTCAAAACTCATATTTACTTTAAGGGACTTCTTTCGCCATTTTGTTTCAAAAATCTGATAAATACAAAACAACTTTTTGTTGAATTTTGCTTTGAAAACTATCTAGAATGATAGAAAATGGTCTAACTAAGAAAATTAATCCGAACACCAATATCTTTAATTCAGTTATTAACGCTGTACAGACGTTTAAACAGTTGTTTACGTGACGTCACCATGTAGCGCCAAATATCGCGTGCAAAACAAGACGCAATAATATATTACTGCGCTCTGTACATTTGCTGTTGCGTAGCAAGAAGTATAGTTCGTAACCATTTTTCTTTGAAAATGATATTAAATAAAAAGGTTATTTTTTCGATTTTCGTGAAAATATGGTATATATTTTCACGAAACATGATAAAATGCCACATATTTTCACTCGCCGTCCCGGCTCGTGAAAATATGTGGCATTTTATCATGTTTCGTGAAATTATATTCCATATTTCACTCAAACGAAAAAATATCCTCTTAATATTCAGTGGCTCACAAGTCAATAACAGTATAATGTCTAATTTTGTAACAATACAAGATTTTCAAACAATACCAAAACAATTATATTAATACAGTTATAGAAATCTCAGTAAATAAGAAATGTTATTGTAATTGAGCAAAGAGGGTTAAACGAGAGTAATTGTTTTGTCAATAAAAGTATCACATTTTCTTATATCTGTATTTTTACATCTCTTATCATTGCATCCTTGTATTGGAGAAATTTGTTCCAGCAATTATTTCTGCAAAGCAGTTATTGCCTTTGTTGTAAACGATAGTTGTTATATAATAACGCACGACGTTTTTCTGACAAGGTGAATAAATCGTTTGATTACTGTTAACGTTATTTGGCACAGAGTTGTCTTAACTTCATGATACAGCCGGTAGTTCTATCGCATTTGATAGGATGATTTATATTATTATTTACATTTATTTTATTTTTAGTAGTTACAAAGCAAAATGTTACAGAAATAAAACGGTCTATAAAATTGCATTTTACTAATGTTTTTGCCAAATACATTTACAAACAAAACTGAGGTATTTTTGTATTCAAGTTATTCCGCTCAAATTATTTTAACTCTAACTAAGTTGTCAATATTAATCCAAATCAACGAAGTATTATTTAATGTTTAACCCCAACGACAAACCGTTATAGTAATCAACACAGTACTCAAATCCATTTCGAGGGAATAACTTACTTTTTCAACCCTCAATGTGCCGTTTAATTTCTTACTTTGGCACATATCGTAAGCGCCTGAGAATTATTCCTTTGATAAATTCAATTAAACAGACTGCCGATATGACAACTTTACACTATTTAAATTAAAAAATAAAAATTGTCTGTTTTCAATTTCAAGCTCAGACATACTACACCAACGGCAATTCCAGGTGTAAAATGTCTGAGCTGTGTTAGATTAAAGTAAGTAAAGATTTTAATGTGATAGAAAATTACTTGAATCATAATAGATAATAGGAAAATGTTCCGAATGACCTTGTTAACTTATAAACGAATTGACGAACACGATTAACCACAGCTTGAACAATATTTGCTGTGTTAATGTTGATTATGATCATAGTAATGAACTCTATAGTACACGTAGTATATTTGACTACATTTGTAGAAAGCAAATGCTAGCGAACCGAACATTAACGGATTGATAAAAGAGACGTATGTCCAACCAATCACGCCATGACTTGTCAAAATTGTAGAATTACTAAGGGCCTAATGTTTCTAAATAAAAATATTGTTTGTAGAATTTCTCGCCTATAACTGCGGTTTAATGAATTGATTTTTATCTGGATATGCTTGATGTAAGCTTTTTATTATATAAAAGAAGATGATATTAATCCCATGTGCAAAGGCATGACCTCGAATAACCAACTGAGTGCTCTAAATCAGTTGATATTTACCCATTCAACGTTAATACATGCCACCCTGAAATTATCGCGGTATGCATACAATACAGTAAACAGGGTCAACGAGGAGAGGCGGTGTTCAAATTCCTTAATGACACTTAACATTAAACCAAAACTATGTTAAAGGACATTTAAAGTATTATTTCCCGTACAAAGTCATTTCGTGCCGATATTAAAAATACTGCACGATGTTAACACTAACATGCCTAACATTTTCCATTTAATAGCATTTAATCGAACATTGCTTGCCTCTTTTTGCCATCTAAGTGAACAAACATTGTATATAAATGTAAAACGTTTCTGAATTGTTTATCGGATTCGAGAATTGTGTCGGTACAACATTAATGAGAAACATTAATTAAGAAAATACAAGGAGTAAAAACTAATTTCCTAGAAAACTTTGATTAGAATTTCCATTCAAATCTAATTACTTGCATACATGGGAATGTATTTATTTCAATTGTGTTTACATGAACATTGATTTTGAAAAGATGCACAATTCTAACCGTTTACAGAATGTTATTAAAGCAATGTTGTCAGTGACTTAAATGCTTAGAGGACTACTGTAGAAACCAAACTAATATATATTTATTACTTCATCTTTTTAGACTAATCTAGTTACTTGTGCTTGCTTTATTTTCACATATTGTTTTCTTTTAAAATATTCTTATATGATTTCTTTGCAAATTTATTAAGGTCCCTTAATTTTGTCATATTGATATGTAAAAATATTGTATTTGCTTATGAACAATGTATATGTTTTTACTAAGATTATTATTGAATTCGAAAAAAGGTTTTACATAGGACTCATTATTACTTCATTTGTTTGACGCTTTGCCCCGGTATGAATTACAATGATATAGTAATCAGAATTATTTATATATGGTTGTCAAACAAAATTCTGAATTTCTTTATGTTTACAACTGATGTAAATTCTAAATATTTTACTGTTATTTGTGTGCATATGCCTTCCAAAAAATGTTCTTTAGCACATAAATATTCATTTTTTTTTTAAAAACTGTAGTAAACCAATTCGCTCTGAATGATATCTTGTTTTAAATATTGCGGAATAAACAGAACTATCATGCAATTTAGACATTATTCCATTTATTGTTGTTGTTGTTTTAACCTTTTTTATTTTTTCTTACTTTTTATTATTTTTTTCCTTTATTAAATGATTACATGTACAGTGTAACAAATAACAAAAATAGTAACTACATTTAAACAAATAAAACATGGCATTGTTTTGTTATTTATTCATTCATTTAAAAAAAAATATAAAATGTGCAAAAATTACAAAAAAACTCGTTTTGTAACGTTGTATGTAATTGAATATAGTGCATTTAATTTAATATTAAACTAAATTAAAGTATAGTTATTTCACGATTTCGAATGAAATTAACCATTATCATCTCCAGTTATTTAAAAGATTTTTATTTTGTAATTTAGAAAGAAAATTTGTTTTTCGAAATGTGTTAACTGCTGGCATTGACTAATTTATTTCCGATTCAACTCCATTCCTTCATTAAACTTGCATAACGTGCGGAGGTTAGAAGTGGAAGATTATCCGTTTCGTTTCATTTATTAAGCAATTTACACATTAAATGATTCTATTTATTTATATAATTGTTTTCATTTTTCGTGTAGTATAAGACGATGTAGCAGATACCGTACCATTTTCAAAACTGAACAAATAAGTATTCTACATGGATTGCATTTGATTATCATATTATCTGATTTTAAATTGGATCTGTTGAAAGGAAATCAATAATGTAACATTGCTTGTTTACACAAAATTTGATTTCGTGAAGTAACTGTATGCAAAATCATTTTTGATTATTAGAGCGTTTCATTGTTTAATGTTATCAACACTATCAAAGCGAGAGAATAAATGCAATTTATTAAAATATATTATAATAAGTTAAATATTTCGTTAGTTTTTTATGTTTACAAATAATCGGAAATCAAACTTAAATAATGTCAAGCTGTTGAGGAAAAGAATATAATAAAACATATTGATTATTATTTGGTTGGATGAGGCATGACCTTTACTACATTTATATTAACAGTAATAAAACCCTGTTCACTACGAATTATAACTCACTTTAGTTAAAAAAATCACTATACCGGGAATATCAAGCAGGGGCTAATAAGAGTTTTATCCTTGTAGTATGCATGTTTTTGTTGCTCATTCTGTTTTATAAAGGTTAAAGGGAAATCGAATATTATTATAAGGCTCTACTCGAAACGATACTTATATTGTTTGGCAATAGTCCTACTTGCATTGAGCAAAATGAAGACCTCAAAAGATCATTCAATTATTTTTTTCCATTCAAACTAGAATATTATTATACAAAAATATATTAAATTTCTCAGAATCGTGAAGTTGTTAATAAAGAAATTAACTTGAAAACGGTGTTATAAACCAGGGCATCAATACTCAAATTCGTCCTCGGGGAAATTCGTGTTTTAAACCTGATTTTGTCGTTTAATTTCTTACCTTAGTACATAATTATAGCATCTGTGTATTACTTGTTTGATAGATGAAATTAAACAGAGCGCCTATCTGACAAATTTACACTACCTAAGATCAAATAAAAAGTTCTAACAAAAAACCTTTTTTTTCTTCTTCCATTGAGATACACGGAGATACTGCACACACGACACTTCCATGTGTAAAACGTCTGAGCTGTACTAGATTAAAAATAAACAGATTTAATGTAATAGAAAATTATCTAAATTATTGAAGATTCTAGATAGTGTATTATTGGAAAGGAGCATGTTCCGAACTCATTCATTGAATGATTATATAATCACTTTCGCGCAAGATACAGGCATATTTCTTCACTGAAACGGAAATATTCATGTTACTTTTTACATTATAAATTGAAAATCTTTTCATGGTTTCGAAAAAAATATGACATTTATTCATTTACACCATTTAAATGTTTTGTTTGTTTCTTGTTAATATTTTTTACATAAAAGTCTAATTATATAATTACAAACAAAAACATGTTATTTTTTTAATTTTAGAAAACAAAAAACACATGGCATTAATTCTACTGTTTTTACTATCAATCAATTTGTCACATAATATGATTTATTTGGAATTGTCAGGCACATTGGCAACAATATTATCTTGAATAATTATTATAAAAATGCAAATAAACGATCGCTTCAGAGAAATTGGTAAATGATGGTTCGTTATCATGGAAACCGGTTATGTGGATCTGCAGACAATTCAAGATGTATTAAAAATCGGTATCAAATTCAAATAAACAGGCAAACTACCTAGGACAATGTCGCTCAATTCGTTTCACTCAAAAACAAAGTAAACATATAAAAGGAATAAAACTTCAGCATAATATGACAATCAAACATATTGTTTGTATTGTTTTGTTTTTTTGTTTTGTTTTTTTAATTTTCAATTTTTTTTGTCATCTGTTGATTATAGTTTGAGTTTATTTGTAAACTTTATATATTTGGTAACCCTAACTGTGTAACAAAATGCTTTATTTCATTAGAGATATATCTCAAGGATTAAAAATGTTTATCTTTTTTCATAGGTAGAAATATAATAAAAGTAAATTTTCAACAAGAATCTCTTATTAATATGCTTTTATTAGAGTATTTTTATATATTAATCAATATTAAAGTTTATACATTTGTTTCATAATATTAAATAAACATCCATAAATACAATAAAAAAGGTATTTTAGATATGAATATAAAACATCTACATCTTGCGCTGTTTGGTAATTATGTTATAAGATAATGTTCCATGATGTGCTAAAGAAATACTCCTTCCAAGTTATTTTAAACGACACTGCAATTCTTATCAAAGAACTTTACTGGTTTCTTGTGACAATACTGTGGGGGTAATCAATCAACTTCTGTAAGCACTTTTGACCAAAATGGCAATAAATTGGCTTTGTCATTTAAACATATAAGAAAATTGGGACTTCAGTTAAGTAAACAAGAACTGTAAGCAGAGACGAAATTGGCACTTGTCAGTCAACAAAAATAAGAAGTAAATCACTTTAAGACGCTGAACCAATCATCCCGTCTATGTTATTGGCTATGTCAATCCAGCTCTATACAATTTGTGAAGCGTATTTCTCCATTTCTCTATTCCTCGTACTTCTTTGAAATTATTTGATTTAAGATACAAACAAAAACATTAAGTAGAAAGGCAATGTGATTGATAAATCAATTAAGTCGTTATATAAAATATTTAAAAGTGCTGGAATCAATTATCCCGATAGACCAGAAAAATATAAAAACACTGTAGTGAAGTACGGGGCAATTTCTACGGCTGCAACACGGCATTGCCACCTGCTGTTGTGATGCATAAATATCTGGGGGAAAAGTGATCACCCGGAAGCATTGAAATAAGTAAAATTACATAAAACTGCACACTCAGTTTGATTGAGTCTGTACATGAGGGATAATGAATGGTGCAATATCCCTCACGCTCCCTAGCAAACATTTACGATATATACCACATTAGCCTTTTTTTACACGCTTTTAATATATATTGATACGCCACGTGATGCCTTTACAGAATATTGTTTAATATACTTCTTTTTAAATCATTTCTAATCAAGGCACAATTTCAAGATATTTAAGAATTTTGCTGACAATAAACATGCTGCTGACAAATACAAGAAAGATTGTCAGGGTTCGTACGCAAAATCGCTTTTAATTGACGCCGTCATTCAGGGCTTTTGAACAAAAATTGAGAAAGAAGAAAATATCCGCAGATGACAATATTGGCGAAATTCAATCAAAGAAGGAATGAAGAATCTAATTACGTTGAAACGATCAAGAAATTATTCGTCTCCAATATTAATCACGTCAATCCAGTTCTCTACAGTTTGTAAAACTTAAGTATAAATTGTTCTTGTTACAAATATGTATATTGGTTTAGAGCGCTAAAATATTAACTGACGAAAGACCCTTTTGATTCGACAATATCCCTCCAGTATACTTGTTTTCATGTTTTCATCATTTGGAAAATTTTATACGACCCAAGAGCTTGACATTTGTATCAAATTCTTTGATTTATATTGTATACATTTTACACCAATTAACATAATTTTTCTTTCCAATTTTATTTTTAGATTTTTTAATTGCTCTACAGGATCCGAATGATAGTGAATGCTTTGAACTATTTATTCTATATACAAAAATTACTACAGCATTTTCGTTTGCCAAGAATTTGGTATTTTTTTTGCAAGGTAAAGGTTAGGAAATGTTGCAATTTAGACTTTTGAAACGTAATAAAGTGATAAGAATTTGGAATGGCTGCTGCTGTAGTTCAAGTATTCTCATTGTATTATAATATTATATCGTAATGATATATATAGTTCATACAGCAGACAATCATTAGTATACTGTTGCAAAAAACTTTTATTATTTGAATTAATTTATTTGACGTACTGACACTTGCATGATTTTAGTTCTTAAATAAATTTAAAACTTATATAGAAAATTTATTACGTTAAACATTCGGAGCAAGTATTTATGCAGAACCATCCGCGATAATACATGCAAACGACAATATTAAAATATTTGTAATCACCTGTCTATATAACATGCAAAACGCACACACACACACACACACACACGTTCACACACACACACATACGCGCGCGCGCACGCATACACACACAAAATAATATTTTTCAATTTTGGAAAAATCTTTTCGCCAAAACTATAACTTGTTTTTATTCCGTTTTCAATAACATTTTACTTGTTGTCAAACTTTCAAAAAATGTATATGTATCTCTAGAATTACTGTTGACACACATTCAGTCAGTTGCTAAATGTATTAAAACGAAAATGCAATCACAATTTTTTTTGAAGTTATCATACATTCTTGCAAAGGTAGATCAAGTATAAAGAAATAGTTTAGAACTGTTTAATAAACATTTCTAGTAAACACAGACTGTTTTTCTATCATTGATAAGGATAAAAGCAATGGTGGTTAGGTTTCATGGTTTTGATGTTTATTTAATAGAAAGTGCAAGTGAGTTGTAAATACTCGACGGTTCTCTATCAGAAATCATAAGTTTATTGCATTTAATAACAGGAAAGATAACAATATTGCAAGTATCTATTTATATGCGTAATTGGATGTAATAAATTTGAAATAAAATGATCATTTAAGTCGTGCAGGAAAGTGTTAACATAAACATCTGTCTGAAACTTAATCAATTTTGCGTCAATGTTTGGCACTCGGGTAATTCAAGATTGTACATATGTCATTTATATCTTATAATTTTCTTTCAAGAAATAAATAAAAAACGAGGTGGAACTTATATAAAAATAACAATTTTCATAACAGGTTTAAAGAAACTTGAAGGATACCAATAGCTTATGACCATAATCGTCTTACTTCTTGACTGCTTACTTCTTTCAAAGTTTGTTAATGTAAGATGTTTGCTCTTTTTCTAAACGACGAAATACGAAATACGTCAGTATTGTTATATCATATGGTACATTCCTACTTTACTGTCATTCTCATTTAGAAAATATTTTATGTTTGTATTTTCTACGGCTTTGTGGTCCATTTCTATGCATCAAAATCACAAAGTTGTGTTCAATAGCCGATAAACATCGCACAGATCTATGTTATTTCTTAAATACACAACTCTACTTGCACTTGTGGCAGACGATATTTGTAGCCTTTACTAAAAACCATTTTCTGTTATTTATAAACTGAGTTTCACTTTGTCATTTGTGGGTAGGTTCATATGAAAACATCTTAGTTTCTAAGGAAAACTAAATAAAACTAACTAATTGAACATACTTACATATTATTTTTTTTTTTTTTTTTAGAAAATGGGGTTTTAATTAACAAATTAACATTTTTATTGATATTATAAACGAGATTTAATAAAAAAATTTCATAAACTTTCATTTAAGACGATACGTAACACCGGTTTGAAGTTTAGTAATGAAATGTACAATGTGAATTTATAGTGTATATAACCCCGTAAATAAAGATTCTCTCATTATTTGACATCTGTATAAGAAGATAATAAAATACTTCTTAACATAAACATTAAATCTTCACTGAAATATTTTAGACATTTCTTATAGTTGCCACAGGTATTTACATACAACTGCACCAGATTATTCTGTGTATGAAATCGAGTTTTTTGTTAGACAATTTGATTGATTTCCGCCATTTCAAGTTCCCCGAGAAGCCTTTTTTATTTTGATATTCAGGAAAGTATTCAATTTATCTCACTTTTTCCGAAGTTTTATAAAATACGTGCCAGGTATCAAAAAAAGAATATTTAATGTTTATTTTAGGTAAATTTGTAGGAATAAAGTCAGAAATAGATTTGTGAAATTTTGATTACAGATAATTTAAGACAGAATATTTTTCTCGGAATGTCTGAAAAATGAAGAAATGAAATGTACCTGTCATATTATATGTATTATTCTTAGCCTACGAGTTGTATAATTCAACTTGTTTCAGGAAAAAAATGTTATGCCTGTGTGATACTTTCAAAGACTTTCTTTGGCAATACCTATATTTTAAATACTCGTATTATTCCAGACATTCTGGTGAAAGAATACAAAAGAAAATTATCACGCATTATAAGGATTCATAGGCACAATTTCGTTAAATCGGAATCGTCTTTCAGGACTATTAGGAAAATTGGGACTCCAGATTAAGTAAGAAGAATGTGTCCTCAGGCGACAGATTTCAAAAGAAGTAAGCTTAGTCAATTACGCTGGGACGCTTAAGCAATTATTCTACTCCAATATCCATCGTGTCAGTCCAGTTTATGGAAAAAGTCCTTTACAATTTGTTCTCGATGATTAGCAGATATGTGTTGGTTGAGATACGCAAAAATATTAATTGACAAAAGGCTTAACAATTTTGGTATGTGGAAATAATCAATAAAAATTAATATCATACAATTGAAGGGGTATTCAGTCAGAAAATGTCTATGCTTAACACATTAAAGTATCATTATATTTATTTTAGTCAATCAATGAGATATCTTGAGATACGTAAAACAAGCATTCTCAACATGACATCTCTTATTATATTTTTCTTATATAAGTCAAAGTCAAATATTTAATTGAAAAACAATAATATGTTCATCCATAAAAAATCGTGGCGGATAAAACATATTGGCATTACATAAGAAAAGTATGGATAACAGTTTACAAAACTACTGCAAAAAATATATTAAAATGACAAAAATATTTCAATATATTTTCTTGTAATTTCTTATAACGATCTGATACAAAATGATGTAGAAACATGTTTTCTTGCTATAGGTACAAAATGCAGATAAATTTCCGCAAAACGTTTCAATTTACAAAAAGGTACACTATTTCTTGATTTTCACTAAGTTAACACAAATTTTTGAAACTCCATGAAAAATATCATTTTTGTCATAATAAATTATGCTCAATCTACAACGTTTCATTAACTCTATTGGTAGATGACACAATCATGGCTCACTTTCTATAACATTTGACTTTTTTCATATTTCTGTCGTAAAATATAAACGCATTTAAAAGTTGCTAAATTAACAAGTGTTATTGTGAACCAGTTAGCTTACGTCACCAAATTATCTTCGCCGGACCAGGTTTAATAAACTTCTTCAGAATTTTCTAAATTGTTTGACATTTTGCATTTTACCCGAAAGATCAAAACATAAGTCTTTTGGTCAAATTGATTTGATTTTGTATTCTTAAAATTGAAGGGAATAATGATTACATCTTGATGTCCACAAAGGCAGTTGTAGAACCTATGACGGGAGGTTTTTTTAAATCATACGAACAGCATATTTATTCCTAGATAATATGACTGACAACTTCTCAACAATTCTAAAACTTGTTCATATTTATCACTAAATCGGAGTTATGGATGATAAAAACTTGCTGTAACATGTTGCTATTTATTCTTATTTAACAGCTTTTCATGGAGACAATTAATAGATAACATCTGAATTAACACCCAGCGCAGTTAAAATGAACATTTTGTAAACAATGTAAACGAAGTTTATTTAGTGACGACATCCCTTGCAATAATTGATGCAAATTAATAGCATTCCGTTGTTGTATTCTTTGAAGAAAATGAATGTTTTAGCAAATGGAAAAATATTGTTGTGCAAAACTGTTTACGGATACAGGTGCAATGTTTCAAAACATATTATTGAATAATTAATAACAAGAAAAGGTTAAGATTTAAGTTTCACAGAAATAAAAATAACATTGTTTCAACTTTTTATTATCAATTGATCTGTCACAAAACATGATTTTATCGCATTTGGCACGCAAATTGGCTTAAAACCTTATACTATCAAATTACAAATAAATACTTTGTCAGCAAAGCGTTTTTCAATTACTTTTTATTTAACCTTGCAAACATCCTTCGGCAATGTCGTGAATTTATTTGACTCAAAAAACGGACACAGTCATTTGCTTGTACACTTTTAAATTAAATATCTTATTTCTTATTTTTATCATTAACATTGATGATAAATGGAAATTTAACGACGGAATAAAGAATCGATCCGGTGGTCAAAGTTGTTGCGCAATACTATTTAAACAGTTCGAGTTTTATCTCAAAGTTGAATAACTTATTCTCGCCATGAAAATCAAATACTTGAATACTATAATCCGTATAAATGCATTTCCTTTAAAAATGTATTCTAAATTCTCGTACATCTATAGAACAGAGTGTTTCTTAGACAATCATTTCAAATAAGATGATCAGACAATTAGTTCACGTGTTAACTTACTTTGGATTTTTTTTTATTTTCATGAATTACTTTCTTTGGATTTTTTTATGTTTGTGCATATATTTATCATTTGTCAAAAGATATATTTCAATCGTTATATTTCCCATGTGCATCTTTTACAGTGCTATACAGTGATGTTATATAAAGATATATACATTTTTATAACATTTTAGGTAAGAATCAATTAAATTGTTAATGATACAATTGCTAACTTTTGCTCATTTGTCTTGTAATGATAATACGTGATAAGTTCATATGATGACTTCGAATGTTAAGAGATTGTGAAAAATTCCTTTCAAGTAACTTAAAATGATAGGGCGATTCAGAAAAATCAATGATGACCACTTTTTTAGGTGGGAGGGTGTTGTTGTTGTTGTTTTTGTTTTTTTTGTGACAATACTAATTTTGATTAAAGAATTTATTCTTGCAAAATTGAGAGAATAGAATTCCAGAAGAAAACTATTTATCTCAAAAGACTGTAAATTGGCTTTGTCATTCAAACGTATGAGAACAACGAGACTCAAATTAAGTAAACAGGCACACAATTGTAATTAGCGACAAAATTGGCACTTGTCATATAAAAGAAGTCAGGAGTTAATCTTTTTGAGACGCGGAATCAATCATCCAGTTTTCGGTATTAGCTCCAGTGTTTTGTAATTTCTAAAGCAAGCGTTATCCTCTATTGTTTGGAAGGCTTTATATTATATGTAAATAATGATTGCTATTCGGCAAGAAAATATATTAAAGACGGGCCAAGTCGTTACGTTATGATGTAATTGATGATTTTCTTTTGTAAAATGTATTTAATAAAAACCTATATCAATTTAATTGAAAAATACTGTAATTGAAAAGGACCTATCCATTTTTAATTTCAATTGAGTAACCTTTTCTTTGGCATATACTTAAATTATTTATCTTATTGGATTCCTGTCTCTGTTGTTTTGAAAGTGAGTTATTTTAATTTTGTATGCAAACGACATACAGAATTAAACAATTGAAAACCAGAATTTATTAGAAAAACAAACTATTCACAAAGAAAATAAGAATCAATATATATGACCGTTGCTCCTATGCGCATTTTTATTTATCATATGTACTTTTCGTTCACTGACATTTTCTTATTATTTAAGAAAAACAGGCTCAATCAAACCGAGCCTGCAACATTTTCAATTTTGCCGTGTTGGGCTTTCTTTAGGGATTCTGTATTTATCTATTCATAGAAATGAAGAATGAAATAGAGGGTTCAAAATTGCTTGAATGTTTTGTGAATTTTTTAATTAATTTAAAGTGAATTTTGCGGTTTTGAAATTGCTAGAGAGTACAAGTTTTAACCATGCTTAATAGCTATTTGATAGACAATGTAACATGATAATAAGTATTTGAATAAAATAAAAGAAAAGATAATGTTGCTAGTATCTGCCGTGTTGGGCTTTCTTTAGGGATTCTGTATTTATCTATTTTATGATCACATCCGTGTTATTTGTGCCGTGTGGCGGCTGTAAAAAGTCTCCCCGTACATTTAATCAATGATGTTATATTTTCGATCTTTGAAGATCGTTCAGCACGACATTATTGTTGTGCTTGTGGTATTTTTAGTTTCCACTTTTCGGCATTTTCTAGTTGGGTGGTTCCAATATTCCTACTTGAATAATGTTGAATCACCCTTAGGATATGTTGCCTGCTTTTTAAATTTGTCTTTTGACGTCTTATCTGTGATACGCAGGCTTCATAACCTCTGATCCCCTTTCAAAATTCCATTTTATTTAGTTCCGCCCATTGTTTTCTCGTTTAGGGCACACGCTTTTTATTACTTGGGGACCATACGCCGCTTTTCATGGAATGGCACGGAAGTGTCACATTGAAGGTTCCATGATAACCGCCGTATGAACACATCTGCGGATGTTTCTAAATTCAAAATTTTACTATTTCACGTTTAAATGTTGAATTCTGCTTAAGTCGGTGCTATAGGGCGTGGACGGTAACTTGCACTTTCCAGTACCGTCCATGAACAGGCTCAATCAAACCGAGCCTGCAACATTTTCAATTTTGCCGTGTTGGGCTTTCTTTAGGGATTCTGTAGTTATCTATTTTATGATCACATCCGTGTTATTTGTGCCGTGTGGCGGCTGTAAAAAGTCTCCCCGTACATTTAATCAATTATGTTATATTTTCGATCCTTGAAGATCGTTCAGCACGACATTATTGTTGTGCTTGTGGTATTTTTAGTTTCAACTTTTCGGCATTTTCTAGTTGGGTGGTTCCAATTTCCTACTTGAATAATGTTGAATCATCCTTAGGATATGTTGCCTGCTTTTTAAATTTGTCTTTTGACGTCTTATCTGTGATACGCAGGCTTCATAACCTCTGATCCCCTTTCAAAATTCCATTTTATTTAGTTCCGCCCATTGTTTTCTCGTTTAGGGCACACGCTTTTTATTACTTGGGGACCATACGCCGCTTTTCATGGAATGGCACGGAAGTGTCACATTGAAGGTTCCATGATAACCGCCGTATGAACACATCTGCGGGTGTTTCTAAATTCAAAATTTTACTATTTCACGTTTAAATGTTGAATTCTGCTTAAGCCGGTGCTAGGGGGCGTGGACGGTAACTTGCACTTTCCAGTACCGTCCATGAACAGGCTCAATCAAACCGAGCCTGCAACATTTTCAATTTTGCCGTGTTGGGCTTTCTTTAGGGATTCTGTAGTTATCTATTTTATGATCACATCCGTGTTATTTGTGCCGTGTGGCGGCTGTAAAAAGTCTCCCCGTACATTTAATCAATTATGTTATATTTTCGATCCTTGAAGATCGTTCAGCACGACATTATTGTTGTGCTTGTGGTATTTTTAGTTTCACTTTTTCGGCATTTTCTAGTTGGGTGGTTCCAAATATGAAAAACAAGATCAACAAGGAAAGGCGGCGTTCAATGAACGCAACCCCCATATGACCCAGCAACAAGAACCAATGGCAAGGAGCCCAGGTGGACCCCAAACATAAAAAGGACAGGGCAACGACACGTTAATCATTAAATGATAAATAATTTGTAACTGATTAGGAATTCAAAGAAAATAATAATAGGCCCACAAAGGGGAAGGGGACAGGAGACCGGGGGAAGGGGGGGGGGGTAATCAAAGAAATAAAAACTAGAGTCCAATATTCCTACTTGAATAATGTTGAATCACCCTTAGGATATGTTGCCTGCTTTTTAAAATTGTCTTTTGACGTCTTATCTGTGATACGCAGGCTTCATAACCTCTGATCCCCTTTCAAAATTCCATTTTATTTAGTTCCGCCCATTGTTTTCTCGTTTAGGGCACACGCTTTTTATTACTTGAGGACCATACGCCGCTTTTCATGGAATGGCACGGAAGTGTCACATTGAAGGTTCCATGATAACCGCCGTATGAACACATCTGCGGGTGTTTCTAAATTCAAAATTTTACTATTTCACGTTTAAATATTGAATTCTGCTTAAGCCGGTGCTAGGGGGCGTGGACGGTAACTTGCACTTTCCAGTACCGTCCATGAACAGGCTCAATCAAACCGAGCCTGCAACATTTTCAATTTTGCCGTGTTGGGCTTTCTTTAGGGATTCTGTATTTATCTATTTTAAAGCATTTAAATGTCCGAAAGCAATGATTGCGACCAATCATTATTTAAAATTTTTACCATTTTATAATAATTATTACATGATTGAGTCTTTATAATTTTAATATGATAATTTTACTTTTCTAGTGAGAAGATTGAAACAATTATTTATTTTTGACTCACTTGTCTTTGGCCTTCACTAAAGAAGGAGATTGAAGAAACCTACAAGGTAATAAATCGAAAATTTATTAAGCCTTTTTCTAAATTAAAGTTAGAGTATGACTTATTAAGTAATTAAATGGAACCTGATTAAATATGCAAGTCTCTTAAAATTGGCAATTTCAGTTGATGGTGTTCAAATAATTTTAGTGATTGCATGAATTTAATTGATCAAGGAAACCAACAACATTTAAGATGTTCTAATTGCAAGATCATGTGGTTAACACGATAACAGATTAGCAAG
The DNA here is from genome assembly GCF_026571515.1 of Ruditapes philippinarum. Classification (NCBI taxonomy): domain Eukaryota; kingdom Metazoa; phylum Mollusca; class Bivalvia; order Venerida; family Veneridae; genus Ruditapes; species Ruditapes philippinarum. The sequence continues at coordinate 90,159 of NW_026857481.1, read as the reverse complement.
TATCGACACTAACATTATTTATTAGCAAATATTTTATACGGTTTATGCTAATTAAAGTTTATTTTTCTGCACACTTTCCTTAAATGCTTTTCATCATCAATAAGAAGTGATGTTAAGGGATTACCTTAGCTCTAAGAATATTCCCCATAAACAATTATATTCCATAGCGCAGAACTTATACTGTTTGAAAATGGGGTATATGTGAGTTTATAACGCCTTTGAAGACTAATGTGTCTTGCAATGTTCACCTTTTATGGTAATTTTTTATTAATATGTTAAAAATAATGTGCAATATATCTGACAAATAATAACAATTTCGTTGATTAAATTGAAATGTAACTAAACTCGCCATAGGCGTGTTCTCGAGGCGATGGCTGAGGTCAATATAACATTCTTCTGATGAATATCACATCATATTCATTAGCTTACACGGCAATAATTGTATAATGTCTAATTTCATTACAATACAAGATTTTTAAAAAAATACCAATTAATAATACAGTAATAGACCTGTCAGTAAATTAGAAAGTCTAGTGTAATTGAGCAAAGAGGTTGAAACGAGAGTAATTGTTTTGTCATTAGAAGTATCACATTTTCTTATATCTGTATTTTACATCTCTTATCATTACATTCTTATATTGGAGAAATTTGTTCAAGCAATCATTTCCGCTTTTGTTATAAAAGCTAGTTATACAATATCGCATGACAAATTTCTTCTGACAAGGTGAATAAATCGTTCGATTACTGTAATGGTTTTTGGCACAGAGTTATCTTTACTCCAGGGTACAGCTAATAGTTTTATTGCATTTTGAGGATTTGTGTTATTATTTACTTTTTTTCGTTTTCAGTAGTTAGAGATACCAACGTTGACAGAAATATATGAATATATTACTTTAGTGGCTTCTTCACAATTATTCGACTGGTGACATCATGAACTACTATTGACGAATTTCTTATTTGACTGTTGGGCGTTTGGCTTCCTTTGCTACTTCCGATACTTGTTTACGATTACCAGAATTATCAGTGGTATTTGTAATTTTATCATTCAAAGCTTGATCGAAATTAACACATATTGGTGTTAATCCATTATTATAGCAAAAGACATTTTGTTTCCGAACGAAACTCAGTTTTATAGCAAGCACTGCATTAATGAGCTCGTGAAATAATCAAAATTACATACTCTGGCATAAATAATAATTTCCATCTATAGTAAGAACAAACTTTTGCTTTATAATATGTCATGCATAAGTGTATAATACTCGTATAATACTTGAAACACGTGTAGGGTTTGCTGAAACAAAGGGGTAACTGTTGCTTGACGGAGATTAATTGTAAAATTTCAAAGCATTCTCACAATTATACAGAGAGATCACAGACACCGAAATATCGTATTATTTACTTACTACAACTTTTGGTATGAAATAATGTTGTTTTATGTTGTTGTACAGTAAGTTAGAATAACAGAAATGTGTCTCCTTATTCTTTATAAAGTGCACTTACTACATGTGTTTAAATTGAACGAATATGTCGCTACAAGGCTTATAAATAAATGGACCAAACTATTGATAGCCTAAATCCAATTGAAAGAAAGATAAGAATTGTACCGGTACAACATTAATGAGAAACTTTAATTACGAAACTACAATGAGTAAAAACTAATTTCCTAGAAAACTTACAGATTAGAATTTCCATTCAAATCTAATTACATGCAGACATGGGAATGTATTTATTTTCAATTATGTTTACATGGACATTGATTTTGAAAAGAATCACAATTCTCTTAATTGTGTTACAGAATGTATTTTAACCAATGGTGTCAGTGACTTGAATGCTTAGAGGACTACTGTAGAAATCAAACTAATATATATTCATTTCTTCATCTGTTTTACACTAGTTACTTGTGCTTGCTTTATTTTCACATATTCACTGTATTGAAGTAATTCATTTTAAAATATTCTTATATGAGTTCTTTGCAATTTATAAAGGCCCCTTAATTTTGTCATATTGATATGTAAAAATATTGTATTTACTTATTAACAATGAATATGTATTTACTAAGATTATTATTTATATCGACATTTTACAAAGGACCCATAATTATATTGTTTGTTTGGCATTTCGCCTCTGTATGAATTACAAGAATATAGAAATCAGAATTATTGAACAATGGTTGTCAAACAAAATTTGAATCTCATTCTGTTAACAACTGATTCTAAATTCTAAATATTTCACTGTCATCCAAGCACAGAAATATTCAAAACTGTATTAAACCAACCAGCTCTTAATAATACCTTGTTTAAAATTGTGTGGTATAAACAAAAGAATCATGCAATTTTTTATTATTATTATAATTGTTATTGTTATTATTATTATTATTAAAGTTATTGTTATTGTTATTGTTATAATTATTATTATTATTATTATTATTATTATTATTATTATTACTATTTTTTTTATTTAAATACTGGATTATAGAGTAATAAATAACAAAAAATGGTAACTACTTTTAAACAAATTAAAGCTTGGCTTTTTTTATTTCAAAATATTGTTAAAATATGCAAAATTAACAAAATACTCGTTTGTTTCGCGATATATAAATGAATATAGTGCATTTAATTCAATATTAAACTAACTTAATGTATAGTTATTTCACGAGTTCGAATGAAATTAACCATCATTTCCAGTTGTTTGAAAGATTTATATTTTGTAATTTACAAAGACGATTTGTTTTTCTAAATGTGTTTACTGCTGATATTGACTAATTTATATCAGATTCGACTCCTTTCCTTCATTAAACTTGCATAACGTGTGGAGGTTAGAAGTGGAAGATTCTTCGCTTCGTTCAATTTATTTAGCCATCTATGAGTTAAATGATTTTATTTAATTGTTTCCTTTTTTCGTGGAAATGAGAATAAGACGATGTAGCAGAAATCATTCCATTTTCAAAAATGAAAAAAAGTAGTCAACAAGGAAGGCATTTCATTATCTGATTTTGAATGGAATATGTTGAAAAAAAAATGATAATGCTACATTGCTTAAGTGTTTACACAATTATATTTGATTTCTCTAAGTAACCGTATGTAAAATCATTTATGATTATTAAATCGTTTCATTGTTTAATTGCTATCAATACAATCATAGCGCGATAAAAATAAAAAGAATATATAACTATAATAAGTTAAAGCTACATTAAATAAAATATGTTATCATATTTTTCCGTCAGCTTAAAAACCAAGCATTATATAATTTCATTTACATTTTTAACAGTATTGTTGTAAATCTCATTAAGTAATGATTTTAAAAGGAACATCCCACGGTAATACTAATGTTCGTATACGAATTTTCACATGCAAATGAAGACTAGTATAGTAAGCTTGTGTATGCGGTACGTCACAATGGTAAAATCAATTGTTACCATCACATCAAATATGAGATATTCTTGTGCCAACAAACTTTTACCGTTTTAGTTTCACGGTGCATTTGCCATGTCGTTAACAAAAAAGTAATCATCTCAAAAAAAGATTGAATTGGTATGAAAACATTCGTAATATAATGATGATATATACTTATAGGATATCGACCGAGTACGAGGAAATATATAGATTATTAAGAATACAGTAGATGTATATCCCTAAATATTATTACACGCGCCCAAGTATGGCAAAATTAATAGAACTTTTAAAGTGCGGTAGCTCTGTAAAATTGAATTGACTTGCAATTTTCTGTATTAAGCCTCGGTCTCACTTACTCCCGGCAGAACCCAGGACCATCCCGGTAAGTTACCGGGATGATCCGGGACGATCCGGGATGAAATTATTGTTGCGGTCACACTTACCCCGGCAGCACTACGGTAGTTCCCTACTAACCACCCAGGATGCGCTCCGGATCATCCAGGCAGAGCCCAGGTGAAGCTACGGTTCATGCCGGTGCTTCCCCGGTCGTTCCCGGATGACGCCGGAAGAGCCCCGGTTGACCCAGGCAGAGCCCCGGTCGATCCAGGCAGAGCCCGGGCAGAGCCCAGGACGATCCAGGCAGAGCCCCGGTAGAACCCCGGTGGATTGAAAACGCCCGAAAATGATAACTTTGATACATAATTTTTATTTAATGTAATATCTATTGTTCCAGAATAGTAATTCATGATGATTTTCTGAAAAATCCTTATGCCATACTGGATAGAAGGGAAATGGGAAGGCTTTTAATACAAACAATTTCAATCATCACAAATTGTCCTTATTTTTTTTAAATGATCCGGGCTTTGCCGGGGCTCTACCGGAGCTCTACCGGGATCAACCGTAGCTCTACCTTTATCCTCCGGGGCTCTGCCTGTAGTTACCGGGGCTCTGCCGGCATATACCGGGGCTCTACCGTAGCTCTACCGGCTATATCATACCCCGGATCATTCCCCGTTTGTGCCGGCAGAGCTACGGTGCTTTCCCGGTATCACCCCGGTCGTTCCCGGCAGAGCTAAGGATGATGCCGGCAAAGCTATACCTTCCCGGATCATCCCGGACCACCCCGGTGATATTAAATATTTTATTCCATCCGGGGTCGAATGCCGGATGTTCCCGGATCATCCTGGATCATCCAGGACGTTGCCGGCAGAGTTACGGATGTACCCCGGTTGTTCCCGGTCGTTCCCGGATCACCCCGGACGTCTACCGGGGCTCTGCCGGGGCTCTGCCGGGATGTAAGTGAGACTGTAGCTTTAAAGATTTTAAGCTAAGACATGATAACCTTAAGTATTTGTATTAGTAAACGTACTTTGTGTTATATAAGAATACGTTAAAGTGAATGATTATACAGCTTAATATGCATGCTGGTATTCTTTGGTTTTGGTACTGCATTTGTATACTTGTATACATGTATATATGATATGTAAAGTAAATAATTGATAATATTATATTCACTGTCGCTATATTACATACATGTTCTTATACTTGTTTATGTGATTGACAATGAACAGATGTGTTTAAGTCAATTGTGTTGAATTAACGTCTGTTTTGTTCATAGTTATGTGATTAATGCGTTACCACTTTTGGTAACTAGTCAACCTGATAATAACCAGATAATAATGAGGTTAACTTAGTTATTTAATTCAGCACCTAATTCCTCACCTTACGTTTATCTATTAAAATGTTTACCAAATAAACAAAGCGTTAAGTAAGTAATATTAGCTAGTTACAAAAGTATTTGATTGTAACCCAACATGTTAATTATATGGTTATATTGTGGCAGGAATAATCCATCATACAATATACTATAGTAACTTCGATAACAATTTGCTATTTATGTCAAATTATTTCATAATCAAAACTACTTTCCTTATGTGATAAGCACCTAACATGCCTAAAATGTTTTAAATATCATGTTTGTCCTTTCTTAGGAAGGAAGAAATAACTTGTTAATTCTTTTATAACGATACTTTTCGGAAAAACACTACAATTAACAGTTGGCTTGCTTTACTCTCTCTCTCTCTCTCTAAATACTACAAGTTTTATCTTAAATATACTCACAAATTCTAGTAGACTGATGCTTATATCTGACACGATTGTTAAAATGAGTTAAGAATGCCTTTTACCGTTCTAAATGGGTGTTTCATTCAATTTTAATACCAATGATATTATTGAAGGAATGATATGTCATTCATATATCACATGTACAAATGTTCTATTTAATGTTTATCCAACTACAAGCAAGTACATGCCATATTTGTTAGCTATTTAATGTACACATATTTGTAAATCTAAGTTAGTTTAATCTCTTTCACTTTGAAAACAGCATGAGATTATCTTGACACAGATTGTTTGGTTGTAGAGATAATAATACATATATATAATATATAGTATATATAATATAATAAATATATATAATATAAGATATATATATATATATCCCTGTGATGCGTTGTTAAATACTTAACATGTATCAGTTTATATCATCAAACTTTCAAAAAGTTTGCATTGATAATTTAATCACAAAAATGAAGTTCTTAACCGAGTTATTAGTTCTGGTACGTTATGCATTTCTGAGATCATTTGAAATACAAATGGTTTGGTTAATGCATATTTATTCAAAATAATTACATTTTATATTAACATATACATTAACCTTAACTTGCTAAATAAATACAATTTCATAATGCAAAGGTGTGATTTAAGTATGATAACAATGATAGGTAGCTGGATATAATTTAGTCCCGTTTATGCAAATTTCCTTCAGAAGACACTTTTTTATTCTATATCTACTCCCTTTTTTACAAAGTTAATATAGCTGTGTTAGAATTTAAGAATGAATGAATGTGCCTCACATAGGGACACAACAATCCACATTGAAGGACATTCTAGTTGATGATCTTGATTTATAGATTGCCTTTACTTCCAAATGTAATAGGTATTGTGATTATACGTTATCCTATGTCTGAAAATGTATAAACTTATAATTGAAATATCAACTGTGTGTTTGAATTTTGATACCTATGAGATGAGGTTGAATAATTTCAGTCCTTTTTATTCAAATTGGTTTCTCATTATCTTCTGTTTTATTTTGAACCAAATAATGGTTAGCAGATTATTATACTCTTTAGCAAGGCATCTTGCTTGATTGTTATCATTGTTCACAGATGAAACATCATAAAATATTGGTCCAGTACAAATTTGGTTTAGGACAATGTAATTTTTTAATATTTGCGTTGGCAGAGGAGGGGGTAATAAATCACCTCACGTGATGGTTATAGTTTGCAGTTTTTGAGTAATCAAATTATTTGACAAATGTATATGTTTTGATGAGCATTACGTTTGTCAAAATTTAGGTAAGAACAACATATACTATCAATCATGGCGAAAAGACAATTACCATTAACAAAAGAATATTACAAAAGGAACATTTACAGAAAGCAGAGGTATTTATTTGCAGACGGATGTTTGTGTTGCAAACTATGTAACGTTATATGCAGGCAGTATAAGTTGAAGGAGGTCCATTCATGACGAATGTGCCCGGCATTGGAAACCTTATAAACACTTATTATTCCGTCGTCCCGTCAACATTTGCATCGTAACAATTACAAAGTGATAGTAGCTCCCTCGGCAGACATACATGGACTACGTCTTGATGGTCTTTCATTAACCACTAGCCAAGTTATTAAAGTGCCATCTCCGTACAATAATTACAGCGTCATTACTTCAAGTGTTCAAGCTGGGTATCATAAATTAATTCATAGCGACGAAACTGTAAAGTTCGGGGGTATTCTGTACGGAAGTGGTGATGACGTATGGTATGGGTACCCGTTGGGAATTCAAAAGAACATTGGTGAGAAGTTATTTTACATTTAATTTTTGTTAATATAGACGCTAACTGTCTACATAGAGCGTAACTCATGTAGCATTTGACTTAAATATTTGCATATCGGCGTCCCATAACCATCAACATTTTCAGAAGCTTTTCCAAAGGAATTTTCATTTTTCATTTTCAAATTGTTCACAGCCTTTTTCTCATTATTGTATGTTTGTTTTAGAAAATGAACCTGGTGCTAGGAATGTTTGTGTCAACTGTGAAGACATGCACCATATAGAATTGTGTAATGTTGTTCAACGATGCCAGGGACATGAGGTTAATATGTTTAAACATTTATTCTAGAAAAGTTGTAAATAAAAAAACTATCATGTTTAAATATACGATTCATTCAACTTGATATTTTATAGGAATATATCAATAACTTTTAAATCTTTACGATTATAACTATCTTATATGTCTCTTTTTAAATGTCTAACGGATATCAAATAGGTGAAAATAGTATACCCCTAATGCATTACCTCCACTTTGAAGAGTATTCAAATAGGCAAAAATCACTTTCAACTGCATTGAAACTGAGGGGCTTGGGTGCAAATCTAAAAACTAAAAATAGCCTATATCTCATTTGATAATTTACCATTATATTTTCTAAACATGCAAGGTTTGCACTGCAAAGCAGATACATTGATAGAAATATTCGTATATTTATGCTTGTGAGTGGATGGCTGATTGATACATGAAAATTATGCTTGATGGTTTCATATAAGAAATTAAAAAAAATATAATTTCACACATTTCAATGAAGAAGCTAATTTTTTGATACTGACCCTTTTGCCGTACCTTACATTAATTATCGCTAACAAATTCAGACATCACTAGGCTAGTTTGTAGGTAAACAAAGCTCAAATTGATAAATAGCTTAAGTTACAATCTTATATCTAATAAAATAAATAAAACTTTCTTTAATTCACTGATCATCTAACAACGTCTATTTATTTTGGTTAGATTAATAATAGTCTGATATTTTTTTACACTTCCTTCCACAAGAACACCTTGAAGAAATTTGGGCACAATTAAATGTCATACGAGCAACAATTGTAATGCAATATCTACATACAATGACTGTTTCAAGCCAGAAAGATAACCCAGCATCCATAAGACAGTCTTTCAAAAAAAGCGTTTTTCACATTTTTAGTCGCTTCTTAAATCTGTCTAAAATATTTAAACATTTTTAAAAATTTGAGAATCAGTTAACAATCTTTTGAATATGTGTACAATTAATCAATTACAAGTTTAAATCAAACATCTTTTTAAGAATTACGTCAGTACACGATATTCAAAATATCTGTCACCTTTGAAAGAATGTTTAAATTACTCCGCTCGGCTCCATGGATAAGGACTAACTATTTAACGGATCGTGTTACCTTTTTTAGCTACAATTATTAATTTCATTTCTCAAAGAACCCGAACAATCATGAGGTTTGTATAAAGTACACGAAAGCTCGCGATCAATATTTAGCTTATTTTTAGCTGAAATCTCCTCCTTTTTGGAAACCGTTGCCTGTAAAAAGGTTATTAAATCGGTAAACATATTTTTATTCTTAAGATAATTTTGAAGAAATGTGATGTAAACTCGTATTAAAGATAACTTGAAATAATTGCTATTTGTGTTGACTATTTTTTTTGTCCATGGACCCGATTTTTATCAATTAATCCCTTCGATTTACTGCAAGAAATAAATTTGGAATCAAGAACTCCTTCCGATTTCTATAATTGGTTTCCCCTTCGGTGATTTGTAGCATGTCATATTAATGAATGAGGTCGGAAAGCAGTATAAAAGACAAAACAAAAAATAAACTTTGTTTGGTGATTGATTTCTTACATGTGTATCTTTTACAGGAAATTTTTTATTATTTTATAGTACACAGTGGGTTATGTATGTACATGAATTCGAAAGCTATAAATAGATAGATGACCTTAACATTGTGAGAGTCCGAAAATCTATTTATAGAAATAGTGTTAGTTTAAATGAAACGGTCATTCGTGTCGCGCTATGATAATAAATTACAAACTGGAAATTTTGCAGGAAATGAAATGCAAACATATTCAACAATAAATTGCACTCTATCAATTTATCAGGCCATTTTCACGAATAGTTATATCATAGTTTGAAATTGTCTTTTCCGTAGGTTCTTTCCGGTATATAGCTCCTATCTTTCTACGGCCCTGATTGCACTTCTGACATTGTTTATCTTGAACATTTAAATCGACCCTGATTTCTCGAATACATTTTATTTTATTTTGTTTGAAGGCAATCGGTTTTATGGTGGTTTGAATGGAATGTTGATTAGCCGAATACTGTGATATTTTAACAACAGAAACTTTTGTCTGCAGTTTTAATGTGAGGTGTTATGGGTGTATTGATAGGAATGTAATGGTTGGTAAGAGCGATTCAACAAAATAGTAGACTGATCTCCCAGTAAATCAATTAACAAGAGCTCTTCATTTATATCCAATGTAAAGTAGCTTTTATATATTTGACTCGCATGAACATGATGTAAGTGAATTTCCTCATACCCCATGACACCTGTCTAAAATTCAGGTACCACTCACAGTCGTCCATGTAATAGAAAGAGCATCGAAACACGAGGCTATCTGATTTGTACGAGGGGGCGTATTAATCAGATTGACGAGTGTTTTGATGTTCTTTCTCTTTTGTTTCATAGTCAAACATAACAACACGTTCCCTGATGTCACAATATGAAACCCCAGAAAAAAAGAAACCAATCAACGAGCATCTGAATATGATATACTTCCCTTTCTATGCCGTCACAATAAGTAAACCCCAGCAAAAATGAGCCAATCAATGGGCATGCTCTGGAGTACGGTTAACTAATACCGGCACTCCAGTTAACGCACTGTGCATGTTTATCGTATACGAAGTCTGACACATTTTCAACAGAAAGGTCCCCAAACTTTTATACAATGATAAATAATGTTTCAATAAATCAACATGCCATGCAAATTTATTCATGATTTTAAATGTACCATTATTTTTGAATTTGGTCTTTTTGAAATTCATCCCAGTGTGTGTTCTACTTTCCTGTTTTTGTTTGGGGTCCGCCTGGGCTTCGTGCCATTGGTTCTTGTTGCTGGGTCATGTGGGGGTTGCGTTCATTGAACGCCGCCTTTCCTTGTTGATCTTGTTTATCATATTTCAGTATTTATCTGAGACTTAAAAGAAGCTAGTGTATCTTGAGTGCAAGGTATCAAAAGAAACCATTTTTCTAAATTTGATCGGAAAAAGCATGTTATATTACAATAAAAAAAAACAAGAATAAACATCAACAAGGCAAAGGCAACGTTCACAGGACGCGGCCCCCGACACACTCAAAAAACCTAGAGCGGACATAAGGGGAAAGAAGTGGGACATGTAATGTAAATTGATATCAACCTTTTTTGTTGCTATTTTTATATACTGTTTGTATATTTGTTACAGTTATAATAATAAAAAAGCAAACATTGTTCGTTTTGACTACTGTTTTGTATGTTTAAAAAAATACATTTATTATTCTTATTTCCAGCAATCTGGCCCCCTCTCATGGACAGTGCATACGTTAAGTATAATTATGCAAATTTAAATAATTGATAAAACATCCGGAATAATGTACATTATTTCTTTATCTAAATAGAAAATGACCTGTGCGCAGGAATGATTTGGTAAGCGCATTTTTTGCGCGGAACTTATCAATTGCTGCATTGAGCAACATTTGTACTTGCAAATATGAGAGAAAGGGCCAGAGGAAATTTTTTGTGATCTACGGTTTTTAAATTTAAACAAATATTTTATTGATGTTTCCTTCCATTATGACACATGGTAATAGTAAGGAGTAATAAGCAATGAACTACTTTTGTTATATTATGTGATTGTCTAAAATCCTTTTCTGTCCGACTCCTTTAATTGAAATTGAAACACTGATATTGTCCATTGTAAAGAGGTGTTTCATTATATTAAGAAACTAATGCTATTGTGATTTAACAGTTTTTGTATCACGTTTCTATTTCCGTCTAATTTAAGTCAACCTTTATAGGCGTCATTATCAGCTATAGAAGTGTACATATTTTTTAATCTAAGTTTCAATCTCACGAATTTAAAAAGAACTTCCCCTTTAACTTTCCCTTTTTAATTCATCACGAGCAAATAACATGGTTGTTAAGATTGCATGCGATTATAAAAAGCATACTTGTTTCTACGATGTATTTGTTTAAATATAGAATAAGTACATTCAGCATAACAGTTTTATATCATCCGACTTTTACATAGGCTGTATGGAAAATTTAGTTTAAAAATGAAGTGTTGTTTTGTGTTTACAATCCTGGTATATGTAAGTATCAAGCTTGTTTAAATTTTAGAATATACGCAACAAAGTATTTCGGTGTATAATATAATGCATCTGGTCGTCCGTTCGTCCGTCTGTTAGCAGTTTTCATGTTGGTCTGTATTTTAACCATTGAAAAGAAAGTGAAACTACTTGGCAGAAATGTCACTCGTAATGAGATGATATGCAGAACGTAGATTTGACATGACATTGTCATTCTTAGTCATTCTCATCAATTTCACAATTTGGTATCCGTTTTGAACCGGTAAAAAGGAATTAAAAATTTTTGGCAGAAATATTAAGTATAATGAGACGGTGTGCAGAATATAGGATCTCCTGAAATCAGAATTGGCCAACTTGATTTATATAGGTAAACACAATAAAGTTTCCTTATGTGAGACAACAATGTCTAGAGCTTAGGTATCTAGCATGTACCACTGCCTTATTGACCTTTACAAAACTGCAATGAATCATGCCCCTTGGTTAAATATTGTCCCTGGCTGATGGAGTTAATAGACTAACATAAGATATTCACAGCCGATACGTATTGTGTCAAACTACGATGTATAAATGTAAGATATTTGGCATTAAACATTACTTTGGAGGCAACAAAATAACTGGTATAGATCATGTCCCTTAGGATAATATTGGTCCTGTCCGGGGGTCCCTTAGCTTTTGTATGTTTGTGTGGGAAAATATTTAAGTCTTATTTTGGTGAAACTACAATGCCTAGAGTTAAGATATTTGACTTGAAGCATTGCCTTGTTGGCAACTACATAACTAGGACATGCCGCTTCGGTAAATGTTGGGGTCACCAAAGGGATCAATTAGTTGATACGTTCATGAATGAGAAACACATTCCAGTCTTATTTAGTGAAACTACAATACCAAGAGCTAAGATATTTAGCATGCAACATTACCTTTTGAACGTTTGCAATATTGATATTGTTATGAAATTTGAAACTAGTCTTTTACTAGAAGAGTCTTCTTTCAGGATGGTATATCTGGACAACATTTCTAAGCTGGTAAAAATGTTAACTTTTACTCATTTTTTGTTGTAAAACAATTGAGTCATTAACAGTCCAGAATATTGGCACAGCTCAGTTATTTTTAGATTATGAGCATACCTCATTCCAAATTTGGTAAGGTCGCGCAGCCAAAGGTCGCGCGACACTTAAAGTCGCGCAATAGGAAAGGTCGCGCAGAATCAGTTTTCCCAGGCATGCTAGTTCCAAATATGGAGAGGTCGCGCAATAAAAGGTCGCGCAGACTAAAAGTACAAGGTTTAAGTTATTTTTAGCCCTTCAGCATCTCTATTGTTGTTTACAAAGCATAATTTGGTCATATCAGATTTTATGAATGGGATTCCTTACTGCTTTATCTATGTACAGGTTACTTGGTTCAAATGTTGAGCTATATGTTGTAAAGCTGGAGAGATTATATTTCTGTTGTTTAACGAATTATCAGTCAGTATTATAAGTTTATAGAATTGTCAATCAGTAGTAAGTGTATTGGTCTTATAAGCCATATATAGTACATTGTTTGTTTGTTTCAGTTTACGCCTTTTCTCAACAGTATTTCAGTCATATAGGCGGGTAGTTTCCTAACCTACGGTCCTGGAGAGTTACACCAGTACTAGACTACCCTCCTCCGCGCTAAACTACCAAAGCATCTCCCGGGGATCGAACCCACGCCAGAGAGGTAACTGGATTAGAAGTCATCGACTCTAACCCCTCGACCACGGAGGCGGTATATATAGTACATATATCTTTATTTATACAAGTGTATTTTGCACTATTACATGTATTAAGTTGCATTATTGGACAGATAATAATTATGCTATTGAGTGTTAACATGTAAATTAATATAACTATTATGTATTTTTGTACTTATGTTTGTATTGTACAACAGTCTGTATACCTGAACCAGTTGCAGGCCATTTTGAACATTGTTAAGGCATTGTCAGCACATTCAGGTCGCGCAATGAGTTGTGTGCCAAACTGGTTAGCGCAAGTGGGTCGCGCGACAGTCTACTTTTGCACACCACCCTAGCTGCGCAAACAGAAGGGTATATAAGCTGGGAACTTTTATAGTTGAGCTAGAGTGAGTTGGGGTTTTGAGTTGGAGTTGAGTTGGTTAGTTTTTGAGTTAGTAATTGAAGAAATGTATTTGTTGAAGTTGTTAAGAATTTTACTTTGGTTTTGACTGTTGATAGAAAATAAAATGATGCATTATTTTGATTTACTGCAATAAATATAATCCTGCTTTCACTTGGACTTGACTTGTTCATTATACCAGCATAGAGAAATGGTTTACTTTTAAGCGAAAAACGTGAATAAACAAAGCTTTTCACAAAAGAGTTTTCGCAACAATATCATTTATGCCCCTGGGGTCAAAATTTACCCGACCCTTTGTCCCTTGATTAAAAGGAAACACAATAAAACATGATAAACAAGCAAATTCGTTGAATTTTTCCCCCGCCGAGTACTGGTTATTATTAACACAACAACTGAAGACATAAGGCTTTATTTATATATTAATCATGGCATAAACAGTAATATTCTTTGAACTTGATAAATATTCAGGGCAATAACAGAGCCATAACTTTGTGTTAAATAGTAAAATCTGGAAATGCCAATGAGATGTATGCATACTACATAACTAATCAAGGGCCATAAATCTGAGTTATAAGTATCTGACTGGAACAAGGCGACTATATGCGCATCTCCTCTTAGTATCCCATAAAGTTTCATTGAATTCCAGCCAGTAGTAGCAGAGAAGTAGCGAGGAAACAAATATTTTTCTATATGGATACTGCATAACTAATCAAGGGCCATAACTCTGAGTTAAAGTGTCTGACCGGAACAAGCCGACGATATGCGCATCTCCTCTTGGTATTGAAGGTTCCCATAAAGTTTCGTTGAATTCCAGCCAGTAGTTGCAGAGAGGTAGCGCGGAAACGAGTTTTACTCCATATGCATACTGCATAACTAATCAAGGGCCATAACTCTGAGTTAAAGTGTCTGACCGGAACAAGCCGACGATATGCGCATCTCCTCTTGGTATTGATGATTCCCATAAAGTTCCGTTGAATTCGAGCCAGTAGTTGCAGAGAACTACTCCGGAAATGATTTTTACTCTATATGCATACTACATAACTAATCAAGGGCCATAACTCTGAGTTAAAGAGTCGGACCGGAACAAGCCGACGATATGCGCATCTCCTCTTGATATTGAAGATTCCCATAAAGTTTCGTTGCATTCCAGCCAGTAGTTGCAGAGAACTACTCCGGAAACGATTTTTACTATATATGCATACTACATAACTAATCAAGGGCCATAACTCGGAGTTAAAGGGTCGAACGGGAACAAGCCGACGATATGCGCATCTCCTCTTGATATTGATGATTCCCATAAAGTTTCGTTGAATTCCAGCCAGTAGTTGCAGAGAACTACTCCGAAAACGAAATTCGGACGGACGGATGGACGGACGGACAACGCCAAAACTATATCCCCCTCCCGATTCCATCGGCGGGGGATAACAAGATCAACAAGGAAAGGCGGCGTTCAATTAACGCAAACCTAAACGACTAAGCAACAAGAACCAGCGGCAAGGAGCCCTGGAGGACCCTAAACAAAATGAGGACAGGAGGCAGAGCAAGGACAGGATAATCACATAAATGATACTTAAAAATAATAGTACAGACAAGGAAATGAAAGAAAACAAAGAATTGATAGATTATAGGCTCACAAAGTAAAAGGGCATACTATGCCTATATATGGCATATAGCATTGCCTAGGTGGCCTCCATAAAAGTTTTAGAATCATACACTTGTGTACAAAATGCTTTTTCACCTTAGGGGTCATATTGCATTAAAATGATGGTTTTTGCCCTGCCCTGCTTTTTG
Organism: Ruditapes philippinarum; assembly: GCF_026571515.1. Taxonomy (NCBI): domain Eukaryota; kingdom Metazoa; phylum Mollusca; class Bivalvia; order Venerida; family Veneridae; genus Ruditapes; species Ruditapes philippinarum. The sequence continues at coordinate 74,585 of NW_026857481.1, read as the reverse complement.
TTTGGGATCCGCCTGGGCTCCTTGCCACTGGTTCTTGTTGCTGGGTCATATGGGGGTTGCGTTCATTGAACGCCGCCTTTCCTTGTTGATCTTGTTTATCATATTTTAAATTGATAAAACCTTTTTTCAGACATGTTTCTTGAGTGTGTCTCTACCTTTCCAAGAGATTTCTTTTGATTACGCAAACAAATTGACGTTCTTTCGTTTACTGCTCCGCCTATGCGGTGCTCTTGTTTACAAAAAATATCTGATAAAACTATTTTATCTTCTCACAGGTGAAGGTTTGCTGTGCAACGACATATTCGAGTGAGTATACTTTTATGTTATTATTCCCAATGTAAGGTGTTGCCATCATATCATGATCGTAATTGTTTTTGTAATTGTTGTTATCAATGTAATTCATTTTTAGGTTACAAACATTTTATGAGTTCTCGTTTCCATATAATAAAGTTATAGAGAGAAAACAAGAATTATAAGAGAAAACATAACCTTGTCTTTACTTTTTAAAGAAAACAGAAATATTTCAGAATTTCTTTTTAAGTTTTTGAGAAAAGGAATTTTTATTGTTTTGTTTTGACAAACATATTAACATCGTATTTATTTGTTTTTGTCATCATTGAAAATGTGTCGACTGAATTTATCCTTGTATTCAAAACTTCTGACATAAGTGTGTTGTATTATATTTATTCAGGTCACTACGGGATGGATTTTGATTTAGGAATGGTACCTATGTACTCTTATAATCCAAATATAATTTTGGATATTGCGTCCAACGAAACTGGACAGGCAAAGTTGTTCATACCATTTCTCAACATAAATAAAACCTATTCTCTCAATAATGGACAAACCACAATTTCTATTAACAATAGCCTAATAAAAAGAGGAAATTTTACAGAAAACAGAGGTATTAATTTGCAGACGGATGTTCTTGTTGCAATTTATGTAACGTTATACCTAAGTAGTATAACTGAATCATACTTAGCTCTACCAAGAATATTTACTGGTAAAAAGTATGTTATATCTGCCTTTAAACCATTACCAGGCGAATATTCGGAAGTTCTTATTGTAAGTAATGCGAAAGAATCATCTGCAAATGTAAACATGAGTGTGAATGGGGAGACAAAAGCTCAGTCGTTGAATTGGCTTAACTCCGAACAACTTGTATCTTTATCTGATATATCAGGTGGCATGGTTATATCTAATTCATCTCTATCAGTAATTGCTGGCACATCATGCGCGCGTGTACCAACTAACTTTACTATGGATTGCGGATTTTTAGTTGAACAAATGTTTCCTACGAATGCATGGGAAAAAGAATACATCGTTCCAAATATGCCACCGAGAAATGGAAATTTGATTCGTGTTGTGTCAGAGAATATTGGAGATGTTTGTTTTCACATAAGAAACGGCTCTTCATGTAAACAGATACCTTATCCGGACCCTTTAGAGATAATGACAGGATCAGAACCCGTAGTTGTCACATCGAACAGTTTCATTGGCGTTACTGCGTACGGAGTTGGAGGAGGTCCATTCATGACGAATGTGCCCGGCATTGGAAACTTTATGAACACTTATTATTTTGTCGTCCCGTCAACATATGCATCGTATAACAATTACATAGCGGTAGTAGCTCCCTCGGCCGACATACACGGACTACGTCTTGATGGTCTTTCATTAACCACTAGCCAAGTTATTAAAGTGCCATCTCCGTACAATAATTACAGCGTCATTATTTCAAAAGTTCAAGCTGGATATCATATATTAATTCACAGAAATGAAACTGTAAAGTTCGGAGCTATTCTGTACGGAAGTGCTTATAACGAAGGGTATGGGTACCCGTTGGGAATTCAAAAACATATAGGTACGAAGTTATTATGCCCCCACAATGTGGGAGCATATAGCGTTGCACTTGTCCGTCCGTCCGTCAGTATGTCAGTCCGTCCGTCCGTCAGTCCGTCCGTCCGTACGTCCCGAAATATTGTGAACGCAACTCCTCTTAAACCAGATGGCAGATTTTGCTTAAACTTACAGGGATGAACAACCTTAATGTGTAGATGGTAGTAAAGGAAGGAATTTTCGCTGCGATCAAATTTAACAGAATTATGGCCCTTTGTTGATTTTTTCACTAGATACTATGTAGAAATTTTGTGAACGCAACTCCTCTTAAACCGGATGGCAGATTTTGCTTAAACTTACAGGGATTAACAACCTTAATGTGTAGATGGTAGTAAAGGAAGGAATTTTTGCTGCAACCAAATTTAAGAGAATTATGGCCCTTTGTTGATTTTTTCACTATATACTATGTAGAAATTTTGTGAACGCAACTCCTCTTAAACCGGATGGCAGATTTTGCTTAAACTTACAGGGATGAACAACCTTAAGGTGTAGATGGTAGTGAAGGAAGGAATTTTCACTGCGACCAAATTTTACAGAATTATGGCCCTTTGTTGATTTTTTCACTATATACTATGTAGAAATTTTGTGAATGCAACTCCTCTTAAACCGGATGGCAGATTTTGCTTAAACTTCCATGGATGAACAACCTTAATGTGTAGATGGCAGTAAAGGAAGGAATTTTTGCTGCAACCAAATTTAACAGAATTATGGCCCTTTGTTGATTTTTTCATTATATACTATGTAGAAATTTTGTGAACGCAACTCCTCTTAAACCAGATGGCAGATTTTGCTTAAACTTACAGGGATTAACAACCTTAATGTGTAGATAGTAGTAAAAGATGGAATTTTTGCTGCGACCAAATTTAACAGAATTATGGCCCTTTGTTGATTTTTAGTTTTCACCTTGTGGCACATGTAGTCCAAAAAATATTTGACCTAGAGTCATAAGATTGACAGAACAGTGGCGTGTGGGGGCATCCGTGTCCTATGGACACATTTCTAGTTTTACGTTTTGTTTTTGTTAATGTCTACATTTGACTTAAATATTTACATATCGGCGTCTCATTACCATCAAAATTTTAAGAAGCTTTTCCAACAGAATATTATCAATAAATGACAGCCTTTTTCTCATTATTGTATGTTTGTTTTAGAAAATGAACCTGATGCTAGGAATGTGAATGTATGTTTCAATTGTGAAGACATGCACCATATAGAATTGTGCAATGTTGTTCAACGATGCCAGGGACATGAGGTAAATGTGTATAACATTTTATTCTAGAAGCGTTGTAAATAAAAAAAGATTATCATCTTTAAATAAACGTTGATTCAATATTATATGACATTACAGGAATATGTCAATAACTATTAAATCTTTACGATTGCATGTGTTTCATATGTCGTATTGGGGTTGCGTTCATTGAACGCCGCCTTTTCTTGTTGATGTTGTTTATCATATTTTCTTAAATGTCATACGGATAGCAAATAGATTAAAACCCATGCATATTTCATTTTGTGAAATGATACGTTATGCTTCTACAGATTTGCTTTCTTGAACGTTTCATGATGCATGGAAAACAGCTATTTCGATCCGGTTGTATGGATGAACAGATAAGTACAATTTACCTAAAATAGCCCAAATATCTCATTTGATTATTTTCCAATATATTTGCTATACATGCAAGCACTTCGAAAACAGATACATGGATAAAAATATAACCGTATTTGTATGCTTGTGAGTGGATAGCTGAATAATTCATAAAAATTATTGTTGATGGTTCATTGAACGCCGCCTTTCCTTGTTGATCTTGTTTATCATATTTTCACATTGGAAATTATCAAAATATATTTTTAAACATTTCCTTTTTGAAAATGTTCCCTTTGCTGTCACTAGCATTTATTTTCGCTAAAAATTTCAGACATCACTAGGTTCGTTTGTAAGTAACCAAAGCTGAAATTGATTAATAGCTTTAATTGCAATCATATTGTGTAATAAAATAAATAAACTTTCTTCAATTCACTTTTCATCTAACAGCGTCTATTTATTTTTTGTGCCCCCATTTAAGTGGCGGGCATTTAGATTAACCCTTGTCCGTCCGTCCGTCCTTCCGTCAGTCCTTCCGTCCTTTCTTTTTTATGTCGCACGTTACTCAAAAAGTATTTGACCTAGAGTCATGAAACTTTACAGAAATGTTGATCAACATGTGTAGTTTTGCACCTAGGTATTTGTGTGTGGATATATTAGTATTTTTAGAGTTATTGGCCTTGACTTAGTAAAAATTTGCAATTTTCAACTTGTGTCGCATGTAACTCAAAAAGGTTTTGACCTGAGTCATGAAACTTTATAGGAATGTTGATCAGCATGTGTAGTTGTGCACCTAGGTATTTTTGTGTGATAAAATATATAGTATTTTTAGAGTTGTCCGGTACTGGTAGGATTTCAACCAAATTTCACAGGAGTGATCCAATACAATCCCTAGTTGTGCACATCATTGGCATATATCTCTTCGCTGCACAAAATTGTCACCTGAGCTAAAATCTATAACTCTTATCCTGCTTTCACAGGTAAAACAACTGGTGGTATTTCAACCAAACTTCACATGGAATCGGGAGGGGGATATAGTTTTGGCGTTGTCCGTCCGTCCGTCCGTCCTTCCGTCCGTCCGTCCCTCCGCACTCACAGGAGAGTAATTATGTGGCTAGAGGGAGAATAGGTAACTGTTCTTTCTCTTTGATGTCATTCATTCCGTAATGCTTTTATGTGGCTATTTTCTTTTGTGTGGCTAAAAAGAACAATAGAGAGAACAATAGAGTAGCCACATAATTACTCTCCTGTTAGAACGTCCGTCCGACCGTCTGTCCGAATTTCGTTTCCGGAGTAGTTCTCTGCAACTACTGGCTGGAATTCAACGAAACTTTATGGGAATCATCAATATTAAGAGGTGATGCGCATATCGTCGGCTTGTTCCGGTCCGACCCTTTAACTCAGAGTTATGGCCCTTGATTAGTTATGTAGTATGCATATAGAGTAAAAATCGTTTCCGGAGTAGTTCTCTGCAACTACTGGCTGGAATTCAACGAAACTTTATGGGAAACATCAATATCAAGAGGAGATTCGCATATCGTCGGCTTGTTCCGGTCAGACACTTTAACTCAGAGTTATGGCCCTTGATTAGTTATGTAGTATGCATATAGAGTAAAAACCGTTTCCGCACTACTTCTCTGCAACTACTGGCTGGAATTCAACGAAACTTTATGGGAACCTTCAATACCAAGAGGAGATGCGCATATCGTCGGCTTGTTCCGGTCAGACACTTTAACTCAGCTCAGAGTTATGGCCCTTAATTAGTTATGCAATATGCATACGGAGTAAAAATCGTTTCCGGAGTAGTTCTCTGCAACTACTGGCTGGAATTCAACGAAACTTTATGGGAATCATCAATATTAAGAGGAGATGCGCATATCGTCGGCTTGTTCCGGCCAGACCCTTTAACTCAGAGTTATGGCCCTTGATTACTTATTTAGTATGCATATAGAATAAAAATCGTTTCCGCACTACTTCTCTGCAACTCTTGGCTGGAATTCAACGAAACGAGAACCTTCAATACCAAGAGGAGATGCGCATATCGTCAGCTTGTCCCGGTCAGACACTTTAACTCAGAGTTATGGCCCTTGATTAGTTATGCAGTATCCATATCGAAAAATATTTGTTTCCTCTCTACTTCTCTGCTACTACTGGCTGGAATTCAATGAAACTTTATGGGATACTAAGAGGAGATATGCATATAGTCGCCTTGTTCCAGTCAGATACTTATAACTCAGATTTATGGCCCTTGATTAGTCATGTAGTATGCATACATCTCATTGGCATTTCCAGATTTTACTATTTAACACAAAGTTATGGCTCTGTTATTGCCCTGAATATTTATCAAGTTCAAAGAATATTACTGTTTATGCCATGATTAATATATAAATAAAGCCTTATGTCTTCAGTTGTTGTGTTAATAATAACCAGTACTTGGCGGGGGATATAAATTCAACGAATTTGCTTGTTACAATTTGTTTTGATTAAAAGGACTCGACCTTTATTAAAACAAAGTCAACATCAACGACACGAAAACTGAAAATAGCTTAAACAAATCATAGATGATGATCTGCAGTCACGATATGACGTTTTCACAGAACAAAATATATATCAACGTGATTTGTTTAAGCTGTACCATTTAATAGGAAACATACTTATAGCTAACTTTCTTTAAAGTGAACTTAATCCGTACAATATAACATGGTATTTATTTATTTCTTTCTTTCTTTTTTGTTTAGATATGTTTCAAAGAGGCTAATGGAAGTGACCATGATAGATGTACAGAATGCTGTGTCGGCAGCTATTGTAATCATCAAGGTTGTGGAGAGACAGGTAACTTTTTTTTCACTTATCTTATGCCATTTCTGTTCATTTGGTTTAATTTGCTTTACGTGTGGTTTACTGAATGGGTTTTTAAGTTTTCTTCTATATATCCTTTTCGAATTATAGTCATAGTTAATGTTGTTGGATTTTTCTTTCCGGTTTTTAGGCTTACCAGGAAGAAGTTTTCGTGGACCGTTATGTTTTGATTGTGAATATGCGTTTACCCCGGAGGAATGTGACACACTGAAACTTTGTGACGATGGACAAGTACTTAATTTTCATTATCACCATTATTTTTTATATCGCAACTGTTTGTTTTTTAATATTAGACAAAATTCTTTAATAAATTACTTAAAAATATCATAATACCATAATTTGTATTCTCATGCAGACATGTTTATGAAAAACGAGAAAAAGATCAACAAGATAAAGGCAACGTTCACAGGACGCAGCCTGTAAAGACATCCTTAGACATACTTTTAATTTTGATTATATATAATAATTCTATTATGATTATCATAGCTTTGCAGAATTGAAGAAACTAAATGGGGGACCAGTAGTAATTTCAAAATGGGTTGTGCCCACGCTTCGGTAATAATACTTTTTAAATTATTCATATAAAGATACTTATGTTTATAAGCTTGACCTGTTTATAAAATCGGTAAAACTTATAAGGAGATCTTTATTATTTTCAAACCTTTCTACTGTTTCGTGCTTGTTTAGTGCTTCTTGTTCTGGATCATTAATTTTAATACCCATAAGAATATAAACATAATAAGTGGTGCCAATAACAAGGTTATTCATTCAAAATGAATGCCACATTGCATTAAAACCGTCACGTTTAACGAGACAAAGATCTTTAATTCTTGTAACGAGACAAAGATTTTTAATTTTTTAAGGACTTCTTACATACAACTTCAAGTACAAAAACCAAAATTAAAGGTCACATTACAGATGGATATACTGTATTGTAATGTATTATATTGTATACAATCCTTTAATTTATAGTGTCACGCTGTCACACGTTCTATTTTGCCAAGAAGTTTGTCACCTATATGTCAGACTTGTTGTTCTGAGGATTTCTGCAATGTTAATTGCACTTTGGGATCAGAGCATGGTCATCCAGTTATAATCGGTTTGTACACTTTCTATACAGCTCCATTGAACTTTGTTCATTTTAAATATTTTTGGTTCCGCGTGTAGAACAGGATATACATTTGTATCCAAATCTTATACTTTTTTTTTCATTATATAAAACGTTTCAAAACTTGTCAAAGTATCAACCAAATGTCATTTTAATACTGTTTCATTGCTTATGACATTAAAGTATTGACATTACAATTGTTTGTTTTTACTGTCTTAGAAAACCCATGGTAAATATTCCGTATCTATTATTCAGAAAATAATATGTATTTGTTTTAAAGTTACAAACTAATCTTAGTTTTTGATGTTATCTTAACATTATGTTAAAATTGCTTTATATTTTACAGGTTGAACCAAAGAAAACCACATAACAGCCATAATTTATTTTATATAAAAACAATTATAACCAGAATGCTATATCAATTCCATCGATTTCAAATGACGTTTCCAGTAAGATATGTGCCCGTATACGTTCATAAAATTTTATCATCAAAAGAGGACATCTATCATATTTGTTTCAAATTTATAGAAGATTCTAGCCATATATGTACTTAATCACAACACAAACTTGTTTCTTTCTTGATTTGCTGTTTTATGATTGGAAATTGAAATATTTGCAATGTAAAAGAATTTATTGTATTTAGATCGTCATCTTTTTGATTCACATGTATTTGAAATATTGTATATATAGACGGGTGTGCTGATATTTCAGCATTTCATGTTATTTGTGCTATAAAAATGATCAAGTTATAAGAACCATTCTGTTTATGTATGGACTAGGTTGTTTGCTTAATGCAAGCCTTTTGTATACATACTCTGAATTTATATTGTTAAAGAAGTAATCACCTAACCAGAAAATAAATACAACTGAATGTTCTTCTGTTTCTTTACTTATGTTATGGTATGCGTTTTCGTGTATTACGTTGGTAACATCTAACACATTTTTACCCAATTTTGAATGCTACGTTTGATTGCTTATATTTATAAATTAAGGAGAAGTTTGAGAAAAGTGATTGTATACGATTGAACTGCTTAGTATCCTGTAAGTAAAGTACCTCACGTGACTAAATAACTTGAAAAGAAAGATCAGACATGAAGATATAATATTCTGGTTTGATTTCTTTTGTAAACAACGGAAAGAAAAATGAAAGAATTATTCAAATGTGCTAAAAAGACAAAAACAAAGATCAACAAGGCAAAGTACACAGGACGCAGCCCCGTGTATAAGTACAGAATGTTTGGTCATTTGTATAAATTTATTTAAATTAATACTAAATCTAGAATGTTTTATTTCAATCTAGTTAAAAGGAGGGGAACAATGACATTTCTTACTAGTCATATTCTGACTGAAAACGAAAAAATGAATGAAAGAAAGCAAACATTTCAGAAAACAAACTATATGGCGGAAAGTACACCACATATTTGCTCTTTATATCTTACAAAAAATGTTTGCTTTTGAATTCGAAGTACAAAGAAGATAGATGTTTCATTTTTGCCTTAAACAACATCCGGTTAAAAAAATAAAGTGCTGCATTAACTACACAATGTAGCATCATCTGGGTATATTAATCCGAATCAAATTGGAAAACGAACCTTTGTTAAATGTAAAAGAAAATCAAGAAACAAAAAAAGTACTGAAAGAACAGAAAATACTTCAAAAGTTCTGTTGAGTGTTGCTGTTGTTGTTGTTGCTGCTGCTACTGTTTTTTAGTGATATGTGTAATGAAGAATGAAGCAGAAAACAACCATTATAACACTAACTAAATAATTACTTCAAAGGGTGACCATTTGATTATCTATTCATCTGATTGTAAAGGAAGTTGTTATCAGCAATCATCAATAATTTAACATGATTTAGTTTTTTGACTTATTGCTAAATAATCCTTGATCATTAACCCAAAAGTATTTCAATTTTGTTCTTAGCATAAGGCGTGAAAAAGAATAATTAAATTTAGATAAATAAATGTTAATTTTTATGTTTTTAAGTTTCATTTTATTGGCAAAATCAGCAAAAACAATTGGCTTTGGCCATTTACGAATTATACATGTGAAATCTACCGAGCTCAATCTCTAAGTTTTGTGAACATAATCTTAATCCTGTGAAAGTTTTCCTTAATTCATCATTTGATATTTTATCCAAATATAATTCATAACAAACTGTAGTTTTGAAGATTCTATAGTAATCGAATTTATTTAAACATGTTTCCCACTCTTGAATGTACTGATCTCGCAATGTCCCCTTAATCAATGGCAAATTATTGATAATTGTATCAAGATGGTGCAATAAATCTGAAAATCAAAGATGATTAATGATAGAATGTATCCGTTTAGCCCAGCTAAGGCCAGTCACGTTTACACATTGATCCGTATAAATTTCGTAAAAAGGTGAACTGATAGTTTTTTTATTTATTTTTAACCAAAATTTAAGTGACCATTCTTTAGCAATAACAGAAAGTGAAAATCTTCCTAGTTCTAGTTCTACCAAAACTGCAAGTTAGAATTTTGTTAATATAACAAATGTACAGAATCTTTGTATGCATGTTTCCAGATGCAATATTTCGAAAAGAATTTTATTTTAATGATTTGCCAAGAGTATTCATTTATTCATTCAAGAGTCATTTTTGTCATTTTTGACTTTGTGATTAATACTATATTTGCAGAATTTCGGTTCAAGAAATATAAATTGTAAACATTACAAATCGCAACCGCATTTTCTTGAATATTCTTTATAATTGAGACTTTTTTCAGCTAATGATGCAAACTTTAAAGAAATCATTGCATTCTGCTTGTAAATAATGAAAGCTGAGAAATCAGAGGAAATGATTCATTGGTATCGCTTCTTATCCAAATTAATTTCTTTAATACATTTTCTTATACTTTTCGCGTTTCTGTTAAATACTAGTCTATTTGCTCAAGTCTGGTTTTAATTTTGTATTCCCACATTATGACAACGGCTGGCCCTTTTAAAGGGACTCCACTGAGGTTGTTTGACATGATTGGACTGAAAATATTTTTTTCCAGATAAGTGTACCATTTGATGTAGGTTTAGACCAGTAATCTTTGTGCAAAATTAAAGATCATTCGCGCACTTCGTTTTTCCAGAATAATTTTTCAAATTGTAAAAAACTGACCCAAAATGAAAAGCGTTTAAACGCTTTTCACTCAAATTGCGCTAAGACAAGCATAAAAATACGATTTTCAATTTATTTCAAAGTATATTTCTTAGCTATCTTTGCATCTTTCTGTTTAAAGTGCCCCAGCTCATTTATGTAAGAAATTCAAATATCATGTTGTTAGGCTTTTAAACCTCAGTGGAGTCCCTTTAAAGCCTGCTTAAGAATTATTGACTACTAAAATTATTGGACAGACGTTTTCTGCTGGTGAAATCGCATTGTTAGTTTTGATGCTAATTTTTTCTCTATTATATATTTGCTCTGCATGTCTAGAGAAGCCTCAACAGAAGTTAATATGTTAATAAATGGACACAGAATTCAAATTTAACAATGCAGATTTGAAGATGCCAAATTTGTGATATGTTTATTTATTGTTCAACACCATTTACCGGTCTTGATCGTTGACATAGTCGTAGATCGGTTAAAATCTATGTTGCATGTTATGACAGTAGCACTATGCATCAAAATATCACATAACTTCCGTTTCATTTTCATTTTGCAATGGTATTTCACTGCAGCTGATAAGAATGATTATGCACTATGATTACATTTTAATGATGAAAATCAACAGTAGCACGTATAACATCGAATTGCTTTAAGAACGCAATTATCTGAAAAATAACATAATTCTTTTCCATTTAACCATTGACATTTGTTGTAATTATCAAATTAATTAACTTGAGTTATTAAATTGTATTTCTCTTTCGATCCTGTATGTTTTGTGATTGATATTGTTACTGTGTGTATACTTTTTTTAATCGCCGGAAAGCCCATATGGGCGACCGTACACTCAAGTCGAGCACTCCTAGAGCGTCCCGCCGAGATTTTTCGTCGACTTTTTTCCAGCTTTATTGGTGGAGGAAGAAGCCCCTCCGGGCATTATTTCAGGCACGAGCGTGCACCTGGGTAGTACCACCGACCTTCCGTAAGACAGCTGGATGGCTTCTCACATGAAAGATTTCGACCAGAGTGAGGATCGAACCTACAGCGGTGAGGGACCTGTGATCTCAAGTCAGCGACCTTAACCACTCGGCCACGGAGGCCCCTTGTGTGTATACCACACTTGCAAAATGTTATATAATTATGTATATAATTATGCAAATAAAACAATTTTCAAACATCGAAGAATATGTAAAATATGTACTGCAAATATTTGTGCACATTATATTTAATCAATAAATTACATGCATTCATTTCTTATTGGAAAATTTGAATTAGAATTTATAGAAAATAAATTTCTAATTACCTCCCTTTATTAACATGAAATGTTAAATTGGGTATTTTTTTTATAAAAATGCTTATTGGAACTTACAATATTTTGAGCATCAAATTTATGAAATAAAACCATGAAAAAATTGTGTTACAGGATCTTTAACGAGAAAGCAACAGGCGGAACTAAATAAAATGGAATTTTGAAGATCCTGCACATAAAGTTTAGACGTCAAAAGACAAAATAAAATGCATGCAACATATCCGTAGGTGATTTTACAGCATTCAAGTTGGCATACTGGAAACGCAAAATTGGTTAAAGATGAAATAGAAGTACCACATACAAACATGCAAATACAATAGTTCTGTCATGCTGTAACATTTTTGATAACATTGCGATTTTTACGGCCGTTACACGGCACACATAACAAACCAAATGAAAGATTATTTTTTGTCTTAATTGCCTTCCTACACTTGATTTTCACTAAATCCAGTCGCAAAAAGCAGGAGGAATTCTTAAGCAGTAATTATTGCTAACTAAATCCAATAACATTTGAATTATTGTATCTAATTACAGTTTTATTATCGTAATTTTACGTTCACGATCAATTTTATTGCAAATAAAATGGTAACATTTAAAACTTAATACCAGTGTGTTACTTGCAGTCTTACAGACAGTTTATCTAGAAATGCATTGTATGTTACTGTTACTTATCATTCAATGAATTAATTAATAAAGATATAATAAGGTTTGGTTTCAAATATTATATTGTAACTTTTCGCAGGCAATTGTATTTTATCATTATATATTATTCATCGGTACTCTTGCCTTAATTGAAATTAACCTTAATAACTCCCAGAAACTTAGAAAATAGATGGTTTGTTTTTCTCAATCTGGTTGATGCTAGTATTAACTTATTAATTCATGTTTAAATTCTTATTTCTTCCTTTATCTTTCATGGCATATGGAGGTTCATATGCGAAAACCTCTTCTTTGCATTCATTTATTGATAATTGATATTTCCTTAGTACAATGATTAGATTATGTTGAAGCAGACACGTATATAGCAGTAGAGTGTATATAGAGTAGTATATAGAGTAGTGGTACAATATCTCATATAACGGTTTAGCTATATTTCATTCCATCTAGTCAGTGACTGCAAGTACTACTGTTATATAACAATGAAATGCCACAAACTTGCACTCGTGTAATTCTTTTCTTTATATTTTATCGTTTATATGAACAAGGGATTACTGTTCACTTGTTTATAATGTTTTTTTATAAATCTATTGCAAGGTTTAAATCAATCATCCATTTGTCGCAACTACAATAATATGTATAAAATTAGAATCACAGGGACACACCAATATTGGTTCATGCTATCGTACAAATGCTATAAAATTGTTCGTAACATGTACATGAGGATGATGCATCTCTTATTGTATAATGTCCCAAACTTTGTTTTCCTTTTCTCCCTTCTATACTTTGTTAGTTATTATGTTATGTTTACGTATGTGGGGTAATTTCCCCCTTTTTAATCAACAGGCTTCACACCAAATTTTAATCAAAGTAAATTAAATGAATTTAATATAAAAACTTATATATTATGCATCCTGTTTTGGAATATTGGAGAATAAGGAAAACGAATTATTAGGAATTCAGATCGACAATTTTACAATGCGAAATTTGTTTTCATATCCGCCCGAAATGATTTATTTGTTCTGCGCTTTAGGTATCTTCATTCATTGCTTCTTGTCCACTTAGTAAACCTTCCAATTTTCTCGGAATAGTTGAAAGTCAACTACGGTACAAAACAAGACAGCTTTAAGAATGTCAATTGATGCCTGCAGTTTTCATAGTATATGAATATTGCTTAAATGTGCAATTTGTCAAAAAAGTCTAAATGTAGAATAGTTTTGAAGAATTAAATAAGACAAGAAACATTTTACAATGCGTTGATGTAATACCTAAGGTTGCAGATGAATTTCAGAAGACGTTTCAGGCAGGTTTACCAGATTAATTCAATTAAACACATCCTTGCAGAATAATTTAAAATGATTGCAATCGATTAAAATGTCTAAGAGAAATTCATTGAATTCTCCCTACGCTCTATTACCAGAATGTTCATTTTAATTTGCAGTAAAGCATGTCTCAAAAATCATACGAAAATGTTAAACCGAAATTATTGCCGACAAATCCATTTGTTTAAACCGTAATTTTACCGTTTTTTAATTTGCATTATCCCCGGGGGATTTTGCCGTTTGAAAAAAGTCCCCCCCCAATGAAAAATGGGGAAAAAACAAAGTTTTTATAAATCTCAAAAAAGAAAGGGGATAAATTTTTGAAATTGTTTCGATTTTGGTAAAAATTTACCTTTTTAAAATACACCCCGATTTTAATTTTACACAAAATTTTTCGGATTAAACCTTAATGTTTTTTTTTGTTTTTTTTTTTTTTATTGCCCTTATTAATCAGACAAAAAGGGTTCGGGAATTAAAAGGGTTTTTTTACGGGTTTTTTTTTAAGGGGGGTAAAAAAAAAGGGGGGCTTTTAAAATTAAATTTTTAAAAAAAAAAAATGTTTGGTTTTTTCCGGGGGGCGTTTTAAAATGGGGGTATTTAGTTTTAAAAAAAAAAAAGGGGGGGGGGGGGAAAAAAAAAAAAGGTAAAAAAAGGGGTTTTTTTCCTTAAATTTTTTTTGGTTTTTAAAATTTAAAAAAAAGGGGGGTTTTTTTAAATTTTGTGGGTAAAAAAAGGTTGTTTTTAAAAAAAAAAAGGGGATTATAAAAAAAACCCTTTTTTTTTTTTAAAATATATTTTAATTAAAAAAAAAATGATAATGTTTTTTTTTGTTTTTTGGGGGGGGGTTTTCCCTTTTTAAAAGCTTAATATAGAATTTTTGATTCCTTTTTTTGGTTTAAAAACCCCCTTTTTGGACGTTCCAAATTTTTTGGGAAAAGGGCCAAGATTTAAAGTTTTTAAAAAAAAGTGTGGGGGGGGTTTTTTAAAAAGGGGGGAAACCTTTTTTTTTTTAAAGGGGGGGAAAATGGAAAAAAAATTTTCCCGGTTAAAAAATTTAAAGGTTAGAATAAAGGGCCAAAAAGGGGGTTTGGGAAAGGGGGTTCCAAAAAATTTATTAAAAAAATTTTTAAAAAAAAAATTTAAAAATGGGGGTAAAAGGGGGGGGGTTTTTGATTTGGAAGGGTGGTTTCCGGGATGATTTTAAAAAGTGATATAGAAAAAAAAAAGGTTTTTAAAAAAAATTTTTTTTAAAAAAAATGGTGGGGGGTAAAACCTTTTTTTAAAAAAAAGAGGGGGGGGCTTTTTGGGGTTTAACTGTGGAAAATTAAATTCCGCTAACATTGATTGAGTGAATTATATCTCCTTTATAATATCATTTTCTTCATTTAAGACTGCGCATGACGTCTTGAATAAAAAGCACGAAATCGCTATAACTCGTTTATTTTTATATTCAGTTAATTTCTTTATGTCAGCTACGGGGCTTCTTCCTTATTACCACAGCAATCAGATCGATAGAATTTTCTTCAGATTCACTTTGTTTGTTAAATTTTCTTCCATTCCGTCATTGATGCTTGCACGTTCTCTAATATTGTGTAGGAGCGAACGCACAGATTAAATTGATTTCTAAACGCAGCAAGATGTGTTTGAGCGATGAGGTAGTTTTGGCTTAAGTGTGTGAAACGCTTGGAAACTAATTTGAACTCTAGGGATTGTGCGCGTAGAGCGATGAGAATTTTATGTGAGTGTAACATCATCAAACAAGTGTCAAATATGATCTATTCAGTGTTCAGCAATATAAGTGTCCAAAAACGGTTTGTGAAAATCAGATCGAAAGCAGAATTACATAAACAAATTGCTGACTACTACTAGAAAATTGATTAATGTCATATTTCATATTTAAACATGCTAATGTAACTTTTATTATTTGTTGGATACTATTGTTTTTGATTGTGTTGATTAGATTTAATAGCCAAATCTTACGATGTTTTTGACTCTACTCTGCGCAGTGAGCAAAGGTACTATGAATAACAGACTAATATTATATATTACAAAAGTAAATCTGATGAAATGTATCAACTAAAAGGAACAAATACAATAGATTAATATACAAAAGGATATTAAATGTATTTTTAGTAAAACTAGCAACGCCCCTGGACTGAAAGTAAATACCTTGTTGTTCTTATAAATATTAAATGATCGGAGGACAAGAACCCGTCTGAGAGAGTGCTTGATTCAGTTTGTTGTGAGTGAGAGAGAGGAATTTGGCTCTAAAGCTGATGTGTAGGATAACGTACAGTGCAACAACTTAAGTTCACGTTTAAGCAAAATGAAATGTTTCTTTATATCGTCAAAAATTGAAAGGATATCGAATCCTGAATTAGACGAATTGCAAAACAATTTTGGAGAAATAGGGAAGAGAGTGCCGGATATACATACATATCAAAAACTATTTAAACCATATAAGAGAATACACGAGTATATCATCAGGCTAGGTATTACATTAAAATACTAAAAGCAAGATGACATTTAAAAGATATAATAGACACGAATTTATTTTCGATTTAAACACTAGTCTTAGATGAGGTTTATTCAGAAATCGTATAGCGAACATTGTCCAATGTCAATTAACAATAAGTATTATATGTTTTCTTAATAAAAACTTTTAAATACTACGACGCTGGAGAGTGAGAGAGAATATGAGTGAGAGTATAGTATCATGATTAGATTATAGAACTCAACATAAGACTCAATGCTAGATTTCATCTACAATTTTAAGGTAAAAAACAATATTTAAGTGATAAAATTTAAAGCTCTTTTACGGGTGAGGGACCGAGATAGTATGCGTATTGGTATCGTATATGAAATAAGATCGATTAAAAAGGTTGGAGCGTTGGGAGTGAAGATTGGATGAGGAGGGGGTTAGCGCTGGGGGGCGGGTTGCCGTGTATGAGGTCGGGTTCTGAGGAGGGATGTATGTGGGAGAGGCCGGGATGTGCGGAGGCGGAATGCAGAATTAGGCGGAAAGTGAGTAGACTGATCAGGAGGCGTATAGCAGAGTATGAAAGTAGGGTGTCCTGCCAAGAGAAGGAGCACCAACAAAGCAGAATAAAGGTAGGGAGAACAGGAGGTGTGAATTAACAATATACGAGTTGTACTGTGAGAAAGTCGGGCGGGGATGGTTCGAGTTGAGAATAGTTCCGCTTTGTTGTGTCAAGCTGTAGAAGGAAGAGAGAAAGTGAGAGGAATTGGTGTGCAGCCGAGATTAGCACAATGAAAGCTTGTTTTAGGTGTTTAAGAGTGTAAACTGGAGTCTTTTGTCTGTAGGCTGCAAGAGGAATGGAAGAAGCTAGTATGGTAAGTGGGCTGATTGATCGTGTAGCAAAACCCGGGAGCGGGATGTAGCAGAGAGAATGTCCAAAGTGCATTTTCTCGATTGTTGCTTCGTCTTGTAAATTTTTAGAGAAAGAAGGCAAAGATTGTTACGTTACAGGTTTAAAGGTATGTGGTGAGATTATAATTAAACTACGGCCAAACAACAAATAGTTATGTATACATGCAATGTTATACAACGCTCAAATTCAAACTTTTGATTTATTAATCAAGAACCACACCAATCGAAGTAAAATAAATAAATTATTTTCACAATATTGTTTACCCAGCACCTCGCTATCCCATATAGGAATTAGTAGAGCGAAACCTGTAAAAACAGTGTGTATTGTGCGTTCAACATGACTTGTATTTCTTTGCATGGTCACTTAAGCCTGTCTGCCTTCTTTTCTGCCTGTTAAATTAATCATCCGTTCAATTTTCTTATAGGAGACGAATGTAATCATAAGTCGGAAGCAAGAGGTCGTTAAATAAAATGCTAATTTGAGTCAAAATATTTTGCAAGTATCCCAATAAAGTGTATTGTAAATAAAAATTTGGTATACAAAAGAACAAAGTTCAACGCGGAGTCTTTGTCTTTTTGACTATAGTCTGTTAGACAGTACAAGAAAACATTGGCCAATATGATGCTTAACATTACAAAATGTCATTGAAAGCACACATGGATTTCGCAAATACTCTTTATTTTTACAAGAAAGTTTTCTGGTCAGTTTTATCAATTATTACTCAGCTAGATAATAAAAAATGAGTGCAATCGATTCAAGTACTTTAAAAAGATATTCCACGCATTTTCTACATACGTTTGATATCGGGATGTGTAAGCACCTTTGGCTAAAACAAACTGGAAATGTCGAGACAGTTTTCAATTATCTGTCGGGTCTTTAAACTTTTATGTGAAGAGGGTCATATTTTCATAAATATTTCAAATATTGATAAAAACAATAGAGATGTATCTTTTGGATATTCCTTAATGATAATGTTTGAAAAGAAAATGTTGATAAAGTTCCCAGTTTAAGTTTATTGGTTACTGTATTTTATTGCCATTCCGTTCACCAATGCATAGATCCCTGACCTGTCCAATTCTAATTATCATATTAGTGGATACAATAATAATTTCACCACAAGCATATTTGTTAACAAAATAGCACATGTGAATGTTTGTGGGTAAATTTATTGTTATTCAAATGAAAGGTTCTATCAATACACCGATTTCTATAGTTAATGCATCATATCATTTTCTTAAGGTTTTGTTTAAAGTATTGTCATTTAAAATCTTTGATAAAAATACTCTTTTTTAATCGATGACAAAATATATATTATCTTAAATGTTGAATGATAATTGCACACATAGTAAACATTCATTTCTATTTGAAGAAACAATTTAAAAGCAATTTATCAATTTAGGAAAGTAATGTATTTTTTCCTTTCCGCTGTATTAAAGATTCATTTCACTATCTAAATTAAAATAATTTTTCAAAACAAGAACTTTCACTTTTATTAAACGATAAATACCTAGTTATATGGATCGGAGAGTGTTTTTTTTCAAATTTCGTTTACCATTCTCATTTACTAATTTATTTCTGTTTTTAGATTTCTTCATTAAATTTTCATAACGTATGGAGTACGAAAAGAACTTTGTCTTCGTTCATTAATTTGATTTATAAAGTATCTAACTTTAATGATTTAATAAAGCTTCTTTTTAGTAGAAACAAGATTACGACTGAACCATGCTGTATAAAATATTCATTAAAAAGTAGTTAAACATTCGATATTGACGTCTAAATTGTTTCAAAGAGTGGAATTGCTACAAGCTTAAACTGATTCGTAAACGCACAATTTGTTTCAAATATTGGCTTTATATTTTGATTATCAAGCGATTTTTTTGGATATTCAAACATTATCCGGTATCAAAACACGCTAATACTGACATGTCGGCAGCCGTGTCCTAGTTGTCGAAGGTGATCATACAGTTTATGAGGGAGAGAAATATCATTCTAAACACGATGCAGAGTTTTCAATCAAAAGAGTTTAGATATGTCCGAACCATTTTAGGCATGGCCTTACATAAATAGAAAAGGCATCTGGGGTATTGAAAAAACGGTGCATTATTTTTCTTCACTCACTGCATATAAAAATGAATTGAATGGGAAGAAGATAGAACTGCGGAAGATAAGTAATCAATTTGAAATATCATATAAAAGACATCTTTCCCTGTTTCGATATCTTTGTATTGACATTTTTATTTATTGATTTATTTATTTTTTTATTTATTTATTGTTTATGTATTTTTTACACATTAAGAAGAAAATATGGAATACTCTGTAGCGTAAATATCACAGACCGTTAAAATTGCAAACAGTATAACCCAATCTAATAACGTGAATTGGAACTGCCAATTATTCTGACGCAAACTTCAACAGAGTTAGTTAGCTATTATAAAACAGTTTGAATGGAAAATTGGAACAGGACTTGAGTAAACAGTCAAGCAGTTACAGAACACACACATATTAAAAATATACATCTCAAAGAAAGCAATTTGGATTTAAAGCAGTAACGATCAATCATTTTTCCTCGCTTTCCACTATCATTTCGGTTTAGGCACATCAGTGTGATGTCTTTAAAATTTGAAAAAAAAACCATCTCAATAATATAGACAGTCATACTATCAATATAGACACGGCTGTTATTTGTCATATATCAAATATTTTAAAATGTGAATCTTACTATATTTTTTTTTCAATTGTCGATTACTTATATGACATATAATAAAGCGATAAGGCCCTTGTCTAAGCAAAAAAAAAAAAGAAATTGAAAGAAATAAACTGATTTATAATACTTGCATCTTATTTATTCATAAAATCATCTATCTTACTTTTAAATATTTTTTTTTATAATTTTGACATGAATGGTAACATAAATAATTCATCAAACAAAAACTAAAAGACCAAGGACTTTAGAAGTGTTTTTTTCTAATTAATTCTAAATAATAGGATCAGCATAGGAACTGAAAAGGAAAAACAATAAATTCTTTTATAAACATTGAATTGGATGGATAAACTGGAAGACCGAATATTAGTTTTAATTTTCAAAAAGGAACTTTAGCTAAAGCATTTGTTAACGATTTTAAATTGTTGGCATTCCATTTATTTCACTTGTATCAATTACTTATTTTAAGTCTCATACAAAAAATCTGAAATCGATTAAAGACAAATCGCAGACAATTTTTGAGAAATAACATGTAAAATCATACTATTAAACAAATATAAAGGAAAACCGATCATATCAATGCAAGAAATATTTACACATAAAACGATTTGGAGGATAAATTTTATTTTACTATAAATGCAATTAATTTTAGTACAAGCACAGTCTAGATTTAGATAACGTCTGAATCAATTTATGTTTTCTTACAAAAATACTAGTATTTTACATAATGCCAATTACATATTAATGTTTCACGCTAAAAAATTAAACACGGAAAAGGAAACATATTTACAAATATATAGAAAGTTTTTAAACATGATTTTTTTCTTTTTTATTTTATTTATTTATGTATTTATTTATTTATTTTGTTATTATTATTAGATCTATTATTATTATTATTATTATTATTATAATTATTATTATTATTATTATTATTATTATTATTATTATTAAAAGTGTTCCAGGGATATTTTTCATTTTCCTTGTTTCTATTTTGGACCGTTATTCATGCAATGATATTATTAAAGGCTCCAGTTCAAGCTGTTGATTCCTTATTCTGTAGCAATACAAGATTGCTTTAAATCACTCAAAGAGAACTAAGTAAATTCTATAACCAAATTGGCATAGCATGTATAGGAATATATAAATTAAAAGAACGAATTATAAAGAGTTCAGATTGAAAGTTTAAGTAAGAAAGACTGGGAAAATTGATTGGTTTGCCGAATTAACATGATTTATTCCTTTACCATGACAGCTTCCACTTAGCTGTCTGCTTTCATTTACAATGTATGCTTGTTCACTTAATCAACCTCTCAATATGTTTATAAGAGATAAAAGAGTGTCAGAAGTAAAACGTTTGGATTTCTTAAAAAAAACCAGACATTTCCTCTATACGAGCATTAATAATAATTGCATATCATTGATTGAAATATAGATATTGTACTTTTGTAAATAACTGTAAATTAATTATTTATACAAAATCTGATATTTTTGTCTACAAGGGTATATCAAGTGCGTGATAAATGTGAAATGGTGTTTTCCTTGTATGTTCATAACCTTTGTGATGATTTTTCCTCTCCACATAGAGAACAAGAACAAATATGGAGTTATCTGTAGCGATAAAAATGACAAACCGTTAAATTTTGCAAACAATATAATACAATCTTATAGCTTCAAGATGAAAACTGTAGTTGCCAATTACTCTTGGTAGAACTTCAACAAAATAAACCATTGTCATGCTGTCTGAATACAAAATTGAAATCAGACTTGAGTTAACACTCAAACAGTAAAGGAACACACATACAGTATTAGGAAACGTCTTATTCTTGTAGAAATCAATTTGGATAAGAAGGCGCACCAAATAATCATTTTTTCCTATTTTTTGGATACTTGCCTGTACACAGACAAATGTAATTTCTTACATGTACAAAAGCAAATATTTGAATACTAAACACATGTGGATATTCATTTAATCCATTTCAATAGGGCTGTGATTTTTTTAAATCAAATAGTGAATAATTTACTCACGATTAAAGTGTAAAATAAATCGACAAAGCTCTTGTCTAAACAAAACAATATAATTCAAGATACAAAATGTTAAAGATCGATTACATCTTAATGATGCATATAATAATCTGGAAGAAGGGAGATCCCCCAAAAGCATTAACCACAAAAAAATGACAAGAAAATTGCAGACTTGATTGAATATGTATAAATCATTCATATGCAAGTACTTTGAAATACATCTCTAACATAGTTTTGACATAAAAAGTAACATAAACTATGCGCTGGAGAAGTAAATATAAACACTGTAATTGGGTAAATGTACTGGATTTTATGACCATTTATTTCGAAACAAAAGTCAGTTTCTGTATACATTTCAATAAAGACGAGTTCACATTAAAGTTTATCAATGTTTGTGTGGTGTTTTTTTACTTATTCAAAAAATTAAATTTTAGATCAAGTAATCAAGTATTTAATCATGAAACTAAAATTTCAATTCCAACGTTTGTATACATAGCTCAGTGATAAACATTCTGAAAACATTTATGACAAAATGGTTTATTATGGGCCCGTTTTTGTTTATATTATTTCACATTACATGTCCCACTCCTTTCGCCCTTGTGTCCACTCCAGGTTTTTGTTTGGTGCTTTCTGGGTGCCCTACTTGGGTGGATCCTGGGGCAGCGTCCTGTGATCGTTGCCTTTGCCTTGTTGATCTTTATTCTTGTTATGTTATTAAACCTTTCTCATTTTGTTTCCAATCATATTACTTTTTAAGTAAAATGCGAAAATGTTAGACTTTCTTTTGATTACATCTAACGAACAAAATGGAAGATTCTATGATGGACAGTTCTTAAAAATCATCGGGTCTGAATTCTCTGATTTTTTTGTCATCTGCCTTGCGTTGTGAGGCCCTTGTAGGTAATTTTCTTGCTGTTATGTCTTACTTTGAGTTCTTTTGTAAAGGTCATTTGGTTTACGTTTTGTATGTATACACATGATCATTTCTGTGTTTCACTTATTTCACCTTTTGTAATCATAACAACTGTTGGAAGTTCGCTTGGTGGGATTCATTTTATTTACATTGTCTCAGTTAAAAGAACCATGCTGGAGCTAAGAGTGAAGTTTGGTTCACCATTAGCCGGTTTTAACTTCCCAAAAATATCTATGCGTCTGACGATTACAAATCAGCACCCTTCTACGTTATTCTAGGGTATTGTTACATGCAATTTAGGTGACACGTGTTGTGTATTTCCCTCCCCCTACAACCTTCTCCTTTTGTAAGTCTTTAATGTTTCTTCTTTAATTACCTTGAAGGTTTCTATGATTTCCTTATTTGAATAATTTAAAATAACGTGTAGTTTGCCCTTGTGCCCTGTCGTGTTTATTGTCCTGCTGGGTTCCTTGCCAGTAGTTCTGTGTTAGGGGAGACGTTCATTAAATGCCGCACTTCCTTGTAAATCTTGTTTTTTTCATATTTCACTTTATTAACGATTGTATTTTATTAAATATATACAAATAAAAGTAACGAAGTATTATTTTGTTCGTGTGTACATTTACCTATTTAACTACAGCTTTGTTAAGTCTAGAGTAGGGTTGAAATCGTTTTTGGTTCTTTGATTATAGCCTTTTACTTGATACACTAAGTCTAAATTAGCAAACTTTACGTTTATGCATATAAAACTTGTTTCTGCTAATTTCCTTAGAAATAAAAAGCAATATATGAAAACAGGCACCATTTATATCTTCTGTGTTTCTCTGTATAACGCCTTGAATTCTCGACATTTATATTGCGATCTTTATTATTTTGAAGTATTAAAAATTTTATACTTTGTAATTTGTTTCTTTGAACCTCTTTATGACTGACATTGACTAATTTATATCACTTTTTACGCTTTTACGTCATCAATGTTTCATGATATGCTGAAGTAAATGTATGCTATTCTCTGAATACTTTAAGTTATTTTCGTCTGATTGCTTTGGATTATAGTACTAATAAAAGATGTTGTTTGTATGCGTGCGTGCCCTTGCCTGTGTTGGTGCGTGCGTGCGTGTGTGTGTTCTTTTTTAATGTATAAAATCAAATATGTTTGAAAAAGTCTCTGATTATATTAGTGAGCACATTTTACAAGGTGAACGTACTGATTTGTCATTAAAACGAATTAAACGACGTTTATTATAAAACAAGCGTATACACTTCTTTAAACTGGCTACATCTTTATATTGACCTACATTACCTGTATTTTGATATATTATATTTATTATCAATTAAAGTAGTTAATTGTGTATAAAGATTTTATACAATAGGGAAAAAGGAAATCCCTACGGAACGCCAAAAAAGTGAAAGCCGAAATGAAGTCGATTTCATTATACTTGGTAATAAGCGAAAGCTACCGCCCATTCTCTCAAGTATGGTTTGAGACATTAGTCAACATTGAAACATGAAAAGTGGTGCAATATTGAGTTTAGTAACACCCGTACCTATGCTCATAAAACGACTAACATTGAACGATCAATGTGACGAGTAGAGACAATGGGCTTGACTAAATAAACTGGAATTGTCTTTCTATGTAACTCTCATTAAGTCAAACCTCTTCTGGGGACACAAACTTTGCGCGTCACTTTTAAGAGAGTTTAAAATGGAGAAAAAGTTTAAAGCAATGCAATGATTTTAAAGGTGAGTATTTGGGATAAGAAATCGGGTCAGAAGTTTTGAAGACATACTAAACAACACTTTAGATATCTTCTGCAATTGTTGTGATAACATACAGAAACTATATATGAAATAATATTTGTCTATGTAACAGACATTGTTATTTGCACCTTTCACATCGATAATTTATAAATACAACTGAAATGGTTTTAATTATCGTCGAAAAGTAAAAAATTGCGATTTACTTCTTCATTCAGTTGTAATTTGTGTTAAATGAAAGTAGAATAATTAATTAATTATTATGTATGCATTCTAAATAAATCAAGGAATCGTTGATTGGATACAAATGTGGACCGCTTACACAATAACCTGTTCAATAGTATTACACTCTATGACTACAATAATTTAGAAGTAAAACCTTTTTCTTCCGAATGACTAGTTAAACTTTATAACTTCAAATTTAATATGTTTCTACAGTAGAAGCAAATCCTTTGTATCCAAAACAAAAGAAAATTTAGAAGTGCGACCACTTACGATTGTATTAAACATACCTTAAATTATACTGTTTATATTTATGAAATAAGTATTATCTGTCCAATAATATAACATTACTTAGATAATTTGCAACTGGATTTAATATGTCACGAGCAAAATAGTTTTATGTGTGTTTCAAACTTTTCTATATGAAAGTAAGTGTTTAATGAATCCATTAAATTTTAGAAAAGCACAATACATGTATATTATTGACATAATTTCATATCATTGTTTTATGCACTACAATGGCATATTATATGAAAATATCTGTCTGAGGATGTGTTCATCAAATACACTATTAGTTCTTATGACAACTGTTTTTAAAATGAAATATTTTAAATTTGTCATCCAAAATGTTCCGCAAATATCTGCTCTTTTTCGTCCCAACTTAAGTACTGCTATTCGCAATACAGTACGCACAATGAAGTATATTGTATTATGTGACGAAAACATTTGAAAATACTTCGATATATATTCAAAGGAAAGAAGAGCAATAAATAAATTTGATATACAAATTGGCGTAGCCTGTATAAGAGTATTTGAATAACGGGAACGAATTGTAAAGAATTCAGATCTTCTGTTTGAATAAGAACGACGGGGGAATTGATTGGTTTGTCGTCTCAATGTGATTTATTTCTTTTGCATGACAACTTCCACTTTAGCTGTCTGCCTTCATTTCTGCTTGTTTACTTAATCAACCGTTCAATTTTCTCATAAGATTTGTACGTCAATGTTAGTCAGAAGCAAGACGGCGTAAGGAAAATCATCTTAGTTTAGGTCCACAGGTTTTTTCGGGCATTTCAAAATAAATATTGCACATGTTTTAAAATTGGGAACAGACAAACATCACACGGAATAGTTGTCTGTAATATCAGCATCATTGATTTCAACTATAAATATAATCCGAAAACAAAATTGAACAAAATAGTTAAAAACATAGTTTTATTAGAGAAACATCTCTTATTGTTCATGTAGGTTTGTCTAATTATTCAGTTAAACACAACCTATAGGGATAATTGAAAATGGCTGCAACCGATTAAAATGTCTGGTAGAAATTCCTTGCACTTTTTTAGCTGAGACGTAAAATTTTCCTTCGGATACATTAAATGATAATTGTACTCAATGTTTTCATTTACCTTTCAAAGCTGTGATATTTTATTGTAAGGTTATCAACAAGTAAGCTAGTAGATATATAATAGTATTTTAGAGAGTTTGTGACTGAATACTTTTATATAATTTTATGTTTTGTAAATTTTCCTAAGATAATGGCATACTTAAATGTTTAGTTAAGCCTTTTTTGTTGACGGTACTTAAGTTCATGTATTTGAATCACTTCATCGATTCTTATTGGAATTCCGCCTGTCTCAAAGTTGGTCATTACCGAATGATTTCCTTGAACGATAGAAGGAGTTATTTGACATTTACATAATAAACGAGGTCCACACCCGGACTGTCCCGGTGGCTTTGTCAGATACTTAAAATAATGATAATGTGTTTTGTAGTTTATAGTCCAAATACATACTTCAAGCATCAAATTATTGTATCTAGCAGACAGAAGTGCGGTATAAGATGACTGAATGTAAACTTGGCAGAATAAAACTTAACAACTGACAATTACAGAAAAAAACACACCATAATATCATAAAAAGACACATAAAAATCCTTTTTATAAAGAAATTCACGTTCAACGTTATAAAGAATGATTCACAAATTACAAAATGTTAATGTTAAATGAAATACATATCAAAAATATATTATACATAAATCAATGACTCACAGTCTATGAATATATTTCTTTAAAACTTTATTGCTTTTGTTACTTCCTTTTGGAACCAACCGTTAGTCATTGCATTGAATAAAAGTTCTCTTAAAGATGATCCTGAAATAATAATAAAATTTAATATTATCTTTAACTTGTTCAGAGTAAAACAGATGATGTCGGTTGTTCCATTTTCGGGTTTGAATTTTGAAAAAAAAGAAGACAAAAACATATTCTAAGAAAGCGCCAACTGCGCAAAACAATACTCATCATTTTTGTAACTCTTGATAATTTTTATTCAACAAAAAAGTATGATGTTTAAAAATTGACTCTTATAAAGAATAAAAGGTTGTTACAGACATTGTTGAGCACTGTGAATTCCTTAAAGATTGACTGTTTAAGACTTATAGAAAAATCTATTTCTTTTGAAACACAAAACATATTAAAATACATTACTAAAATTGTGTCTGTCAAAACTTTTAAATGTACCTTGTAAATATTGTCAAAGTATTGCTCTATAATTTGCAAGGCTTTCAGGCAATCTTTCTTACAAGACACAATAATTAATCTCGCTCGTTATAATTTACGTTTTATATAAATCATGCTCTTCATTTGAATAAGGTTATATCAAAACAATTTCTACTATTAATCATTATCATTACTTTAGTAGTAGTAGTAGATCTAGTCGTCGTCGTTGTTGTTGCTCTTTAAAAATCATTGCATTGAAAAATGTTCTCTTAAAGATGATCCTGAAAATATATAATCATAAAATTTAATATTACCTATAACTTGTTCAGAGTAAAATAGATGATGTCGGCTGTTCCATTTTCGGGTTTGAATTTTGAAAAAAAGAAGACAAAAACATACTGCGCAAAACAATACTCATCATTTTTGTAACTCTTGCTAATTTTTATTCAACAAAAACGTATGATGTTTGAAAATATGATAAACTGTAAATATTTTGATATATTATATTATATCAAATAAACCCGTTGTGTCTGTGATATCTAAGAATTTGTTATTTTGAACATGTTGTAAACAGTTTTGCTTTAAAGTATAATAAAAACACATGAAAAGACGATCCAAGCAGAAATATGCTAACATTTATAAACAATATGCTATTTATAAAAGAAGGAAACATTAAGGCTTAAACCAGACATATAATAACCTAATGATGACTCCAGAAAGTAAAACAGACGCCATTTATGAGGACATTAATAAAGTTTTGATGTACTTAAATGTTTCTATAACAAACTTTAATTATGTTCTTTCTCGATATAAGAGCGGTAAATTTTAAACAATTTATCATTTAAATCAAACGTACAAAAAAAACAACATTTAAACGACAGCCAAGTTCTGATATTAAATTTATATTTGCAAATACTTGTTCTGCACATTACTGATTTCTGAAAAACAAAAAATCACATAATTGCAAATTAAATGCCGGAGAAGATCATTAATCCTCCACAAGTGATCTTTTAATTAAGCCGTAAAAGAATTAATTTTATGATAGTAGCAAACTATAACATTTTTTGTTTATTTATATCTTGACATTTGAATTCATACGCATCTAATAACGCATATTAATTATAATGCAAAGTTTATTGTGTTGGATCAAAACCTTATCACTATGCTTATATTAATTGTAAAAATACAGGGTTAACAAGCGTTAAATTCAATTAATTAACTAGCTCATAATGGACAATTTATTTATAAAGTCTATTAATATATAATATTTTAAAAGTACATCTTCAGAAAAAAAACCTTTTGATTAATAATCAAGTGTCCATTACTTAATATAGTCTACAAAGTAATTAAAAATCTAAATTTACATTTATTGGCTTAAATAGCCTTCCAAACCAATGAACAAAATATGTAATTTGGAATGCGAAGGAAAATGCATAAATATATTAACTGTTGTCAAAACGTAAATTGTATGAAAATTACTTCATAAACAAGTTTGATAGTTTTCGAACATACGTTGAACGATTTTATTGGTTGAAAATGCAGAGTCTTTGAATTTAAGAACTTTATTCTAATGAAATTTAGAGTTACCTTCTTCATTTTTATCTCAGAGCATATTAGATGTATCTTTTACACACATTTAAGTTCACGTTAGTAAAAGTGTGATATAATCTAATATTTCTAGTCAAAGGGAGATAAGGTGTTAGTGAAATTGTGATATATTCAATCAGGGATGTTATATTTCCTGTCCTTAAAGACACTATTGTTGTGCTTGTGGTATTTTAGTTCTATCCATTCGGCATCTTTCTTTTTGGGTGGTTCCAGTATTCCTCACTTGAATACTTTTGAATCACCCTTAGGATATGAGGCCTGCTTTTAAAATTTGTGTTTTGACGTTATACATGTGATATGCAGGCTTCATAACCTCAGATCCCCTTTCAAAATTCCATTTTATTTAGTTCCGCCCATTGTTTGCTCGTTTAGGGCATACGCATGTTTTTACTTGGGGAATATATGCCGCTTTTCATGGAATGGCACTAACGTGTCACATTGAAGGTTCCATGATAACCGCCATATGAACACATCTGCGGATGTTTCAAAATTCTAAATTCTACCAGTTCATGTTAAATGTTGAATTCTGCTTAAGCCGGTGCTAGGGGGCGTGGACGGTAGTTTGCACTTGACTGTATCGTCCTTGAACAATCAAACCGAGCCTGCAACATTTCCAATTTTGCCGCGTTGGGCTTACTTTAGGGATTCTTATTTCATTCTATTGTGATATAATCTAATATTTCTAGTCAAAGGTAGATAATAAGACATGAACTTCACAAAATTAAAGGTTTCTTGTTTTAATTGTACAATATAGTATGTAAACTCTAATGTTTGTTTGGTGGTAAATAATGAGAAATTTTCGTGGAAACTATTAGAATTATGTCAAAGTTATGTTGAAAGATAGGCAGTCTTTACATAAATCATATAAACTCACATACATGGTGCGAGTATTTGCGAGTTTGTGATTGGACGGTAACTGGCACTTTCTAGTACCGTGTTGGGCTGTCTATGGAAATCTTGTTTTTCTTCATTTTATTTTTTAATTCCGAACATATATATTGAATAACTGCCACTTTTTATGATACAAAAGGGGAGGGCAATCGATAATGTTGTTATAACTTATAGCTTAATCCCTATGTATATTATTATTAAAATAGCAGTCCCTCACAAAACGGACAATTATTCAATACGCATATAAGTATATAAGTTAGTTTTGTAGTTTGCACGAGATAACTGTGACCTAACGGTTGTCATGTGTCACTTGACAAAGATACAAACACCCCTTTTATCACGCCCGTTAAGGCCTCAAGAGACGGTAGGATTTTGAAGTACAACACAAATTAAAAATAAGATGAACAAGCAAATCTTAATGTGTGAAGGCTACTATTTCTTGAATTTGTAAACCTTAAGTCAAGATGTAAGGGATAGAACATGTTCTATTTTTAAAATCTTGTCAAACAGATTTCTACAGACTTCCCACAATGACAAGTAACAGATTACCAAATTATCTCCTGATAATGGGTGTAATGAATGAAATTCCAGAACAATTAGGGCTAAAAGGTAATCATAGTAGAAAAATGAGGTAAAAATGATGTTGATAAACTCTTCAGGAGACCCAAAGTTGTGGTATGTTCGAATCCCAAATTGTTCCGAAAATGGTTATGTCTCGGTATTGAACTTTTCTCTAATCAGGGGAGTTAGTTTGTAGGCGGCCAGATAGCTCAGTCAGTACAACCGCAG
The DNA here is from genome assembly GCF_026571515.1 of Ruditapes philippinarum. NCBI lineage: Eukaryota > Metazoa > Mollusca > Bivalvia > Venerida > Veneridae > Ruditapes > Ruditapes philippinarum. Next base: position 43,941 of record NW_026857481.1, on the reverse strand, counting down.
TACGGTATTCCGAGGTTCCCAGGTTTGAGTCTCGGTCAGGCTGCACATTACAAAAACAAAATTAACAATTTAAAAAAAATTGGAGGTGTTTTAATCATTACTCATGGAAAAAAATATTTAGTGAGTAAAGTATGTAAGAAATCAATTGGGAGAGAACTTTTTTTTTTAGGGAAACCTGAGATGATTCCTACAATTTAGAATAACGGTCTGAATGCAAGTGCTGTATTGCTTAGTGAAATTGTACCTCTTATCTCTAATTAGTGTTGTAGTGTTGAGGGATGTTGCACGTATTCATTATCCCTCATGTACAGACTCAATCAAACCGAGTCTGCAATTCTCTTGCAATTTTGTTGTGATTAATGCTTCTGAGGGATCACTTTGTTTCCAGAGTTTTGTACAACTAAATCCTATCGTCTGTTGAGGCCTTTAGCATGTAGCGAGTATGACAGCTTGATGCAGTAAGAACTTACTATATAAATTTTAGTTCTAAACCGGACTTTCGAGATATGTTCCTCTCTTTTTACCTCTTCTCATAGACATATGATATATAAAGCAGCAATCGATTGCAGAATAATAAACAACAAACACACAACTGTTCTACGCGCAACCATTGAATCTACGCACAAACAGTTAACGGGTGTGTTAATTATTTTAGTCAATATTTACAAAATAAAACGTTTCAACAGTTCAAAAATTTCAGCATAAATATTGCAGAAAACTTAACTAAGATGTTTTGTTATCGTACAAGACATATATAAATCAACTAGTTCCACATAAATGTACAAGCCTATGGTTCAATTATATCTTTTAATAGCATTTTATCTAAAAAGAAACACCCAAACTACAATGTGTTGGATTGAAGCTTTAAAGTTTTTATGTATAATTGTGTGTTATTGTGAAATGTTATGTAATTATTTACTATGTCTATCTTATACAATAAAATATGTTTAAACTAACAATCTGGATATCATTCAACTGAAACATTTTATCATTAACAAACGCAGTAACCTACTTATTTCAAATGTTAATTGTAAATGACCGGAATGACTTTTTATTATCTCATTCTGTTACTGATTAGGAAACATTGTACATTAAACGGCTCTTATCAAAGACGCATTAAAATTGAATGACATTGTACCAGAAATTACGAAGCGATGCAGATCTCTTTCGGTAAATAAATGATATTTATTAATATTATGTTAAGAAATATGAAGTTGTCTTATTTACGTACTTTTGATTCTGTCTTATATACTTTTATTTGCTATTTTAATTGTAACATCATTTAATTTTTTTTTTCAGTAATCTGCATCATTCTTTTTGGTGTTATTTCGACATCTGGTAAGTTCCATATTTTGGCCCAAATATATTATAGAATATTACGCCAGATTTGAAGATGTTATCAGTTAATTCTTAGCTATATTGCTTAACAATTATTCAATATTCATTGACGCTACTGTTGAAATGATACTTTTGATGTATACATCAAAAGAATTGTTATAAATGAAAGTGTAAGCTGCCAAGAACTAACAGAAATTCAAAACAATACAAAATCAAGAAAAGATGTTTTGTCGATACAAATTTCTAATATGTTGAATATTTCTCTTAAACTTGTGGTCGATTTCTTTTATGTAATTATACACTTATTTCCATTTAGCGGAAACTGAGTGTTTTGCCTGTAGCAGTGTCCATACAGTTGCTGAATGTAAGACTACAAAAACGTGCAACGCTGATGAGGTAGATTTGTGAAAGACATTAAATTAAATGCTCTGTTATATACATGTTGTAAATTTAAAAATTGTAATGTCATTGCCTTTATCCCAGCAATAAAACAATTGATTCTATTGTTCCATGTACTAATACTTGCTAATCGACAGTACTTTCTATATTAGACTAAATTCCGTTGCTATTTACCGCTTCATTTATTTAAGATATGCTTTACTGACTTCCTACCACAAGGAAACAGGACACTGTATTCATTCGGATGTCGATCTGAGACAGTAAGTGGACTTTACAATTTTCATATGTGTACATATTTCAAACTTTCAGACTTAATTTATATGCCCCCTGCTACAATAAATAAAAATGTTCTGGCTGATGTTATTTTTAATAATAAGGTTGAATACCTTAGATTTCACAAACAAAATCATGATATCTTGATATCAAACAGTGAAGTTTAATTTATTTCTTGAATCAAATTATCGGGTATTTCTGATTAATTCGTGTATTGAAATTTTAGTTTTTCACTTGAATGTATATTTCAGAACTGTACATCAGTTGTTTCAAATACAGGAAATATGACAAATGGAGCGTCACTTGTAGGGCGTTCTTTGACTGCGTCACCATGTTCCCAGTGCTGCAAAGAGCATCATTGTAATAGACATATATGCCAACAAACATGTGAGTTATCGTGATCCAAATAATAGTTGAAAAGGACAAATTATAAGTGTAACACTTTCTTTGTCCGTTGTTGCCATCACGACCCTACATTTTGTTGTCAATATTGTTTGTTTTAATGGGATTTACGTCGTACATGGTATAAGTCATATGGCGATTTTCAGCTTTACTGGTTGAGTAAGTGTATCTCTGTGCGTTACTTCAGGCACTAACAGGCACCTGATTAGAACCAACTACGTTCCGTAAGCTATTTAGATAGCTTTCTCACATGAAATAATCCATAGACTCTTGTGCGGCTCGAACCTACAGCGATGAAAGACAAGAGCTTTGAAGGCAACGACCTTAATTGCATGGGCACGGACCTACCCCTTTGTCAAAAAAATGAATTTTCACAATTCACTACATATACGAGTACGATGTTAGGCTAAATCATATTAAGTATTTCGCAGAAATGTATTCAAACATAAAATTAATTAAAATATATATCAGTCACTATAATTTTACAATATGTCAAGGGAAAAAATGTAACGAGATATCCAATCGACATGTCATTTATAGGTTGTAATAATATATTATTGTTCGATTGTAATTTCAAGATTCGCTAAAAGAGTGTTCAGATAGAGAAAAGGTAGGCTGTGCCACCCTTGAACAATTTGCAAATATATGTGCAGATACACAGCGAGCTTTATCAGTTTGTCGGCGATTTTGTGGATTATGTAGCTACGGTATGGTTTGTTTGGTCAAATTAATTTTTCTTAAATTCCACAAATAAAACACGACAATTACAAAATAACATATGTTTTATTATTCGTATGTTTCCTTTTCCATAAAATAAAATGTCTAATTTTTATGAACACTTCAACTTTATAATTCTAAAACAATTCAAGGAGGTTTTTTAAAATCTACACAATTAGAAATTGAACAAAATTGCCGGAACATTTGACTTGAAATAACTGATAATTCTGTAACTTTATTGAGTCATTATTTCATATCCTACAATTTGTAAAGAAACACCGCCATCTTTGAATAAAAAATAAATACTTTGGTGTATTATTCTTTTTGTTGGAAATGACTGAAAACCCGATATATGTATTAACACGCTCAACAATTTTCCGTTCCAGTTGGTAAATGTTTCTAGCAGAACTGTTTGGTTAAGCAAAAGTTATAGCAAACTTGCAACTCCAAGAGGGCTAGATTGTTTTGAAGTTTTGTGGATACAACGCAGTTCATTTTTCTTTATCCATTGGTTTTGCATTCAAATCAACATAATATTCGTTTCAGAGTTTACCATAAGCTTCAATATAATTCTGCATCATTTACTACAATTTCTGTAAAACAGATGTTTATTTTCTAAGAAAATATTGATTTGTACGAAATGACGCAGTTGAAAATAAAATATGATAGGGCGCAGTTATGATTCCCAGTCCTGTATTTCAACAGTTGATGGTCAGTGGGCATCATGGCTATCCTGGTCCAGGTGTGACGTAACCTGTGGAGACGGGAACCAGTCGCGTAAAAGAACGTGTACAGAGCCAGCCCCTGCAGGAGGGGGTCATAATTGTCAAGGACACTCTGACGAAACTCAAATGTGCACTCTTCAGCCATGCCCAGGTTGAATTAGTTACACACCAAAAATTGTTAATATAATTATCTTATAACTCTTAATAATTTAAATATCATACAGTAATTACAGGAAATATTGTTATATTATTTATAAAATCATTTCGACACATACACACATCTATTTAATCTAAAACATCTCACGAAAATGTACATTAATTTGGATAAATGGTACAATTGACCCCCATGCTTTGCTTCGATTAACATGACAATTGTACTTAAAATGTTGTGGTTTGAAAACCCCAACAGTTGTTCTCGCTTGTAAAGACAGTTTTCCGCTTAACATAACCACAGGCAGTGCTCTGATAGGCTTCATAACCTCTGATCGCCTTTCAAAATTCCAGTTCCACCCATTGTATATTCGTTTAGGGCAAACAAATGTTTTTACTTGAGGACCATTTGCCGCTTTTCATTGATTGGCACTAACTTGTCACATTTAAGGTTCCATGATAACCGCCATATGAACACATATGCGGATGTTTCAAAATTCCAATTCATGTCAAATGTTGAATACTGCTTAAGCCGGTGCTAGGGGACGTGGACGGTAACTTGCACATTCCAGTACCGTCCATGAACAGGCTTAATCAAACCGAGCCTGCAACATTTTTAATTTTGTCGTTTTGTGCGTTCTTTAAGGATTCTTTATTTCCCCTTATTGTATGAAAACATTGTGCGTACTCTTACAGTGTGGTCACTCATTAAAGGCTCAACCAAACAACGCTCGGTTAACCCAAATGCCCGTTTTTCTCACCCAAAACTAATACTTTTGATTATTTTATTAACGATTAAAATGTATTAAAATTTTCTTTTTCTTCAAAAACCAATTAAATGTTGGGTAATATTCAATGAAGTTTTAGAATAGGGTTATAGCAACATATTTACGTAAAATATTATGCTTTGTATCTTAAGTACATGGTCACTGGTCAACATGGAGTAGCTGGGGCAGCTGCAGTACAACATGCGGTATAGGAATGCAACGTAGAGACCGAACATGTTCAAATCCCTACCCTGCACGTTTTGGAGACCATTGCTATGGCGATTCCAGAGATGATAGATTATGTGTTGATGCAATTTGTCCAGGTAAAATATTAACGCCTTATGATTGCATGAAAGATTACAGTATCAAAATAATCCATTTCAGCGTCTTTCAAATAAGACACAAGAGGCTTTTTATGTCGCTCATCTGACCAAATATGCAACTCATTCTCAGTAGAGTGCAAACATATATATACATGTATGTCGAAAAGTATTTTCCAAAATTTCATTGGCTTTATGTCATAGTTTAATCCTAAAAGCATCAATAATCTCACTTGATTTTGACTTTTTATAAACGTGCTCCTTGCGTTTCCATTACTTTTATCCATGTTGGAAATTATATCTGATTTTAATGTGCCAGATAAGCCATGTGCTTTAAAAGAAGGTCAATTTGCGCATTTTATGAATGAACTGCTTTTACGTATTTTTGGCACATTTAAGAATGAAATTGCGTGCCTAGGATGACTTCATTTCGCTGTTATGAACGCAGTTGTAAATACAAATGTACATACGCTACTGGAATGAAACAATAACAGATAAAACGATTTTCAAAACTAGATTAATAAAGGGAAAAATACAATATGTTAGAATATGCAAAAAATATACATGGCATGTATGTGTGGATTTAATTTGAAAACTCCACCCCTCTGTACCCGCTTGTGTAAGACTTAAATAAGACTGCATTTTCAACAAATATTGATGGAGACCCACTTATCAAGCAAAAGACGACTACAGCGTTCACAACTTTTTCTGTTATTTAACCTAATGCCCTTATACACTGAACAAAAGTTCTAACCGATCACCCTGAGTTTTCGCTTATATATGAAAAAGAATAATACCAATAGATCCGACTTTTATTTTATTTCGAAGAGAATGAACACATTGAGAATAATAAAATATAACATTTTTCTATTTAAATAAAACTTTATCGATATTTAAATTTTTTTTTTTATGAACAGCCACTCACCTGTCTGATAGAGGCTCCAGCATTCAACATTTCAACTGCTACGGCATGATCCTGCATCAACATTCGTGCCATGTGTTATGTTTTTCACTTATAAAGTTAACAAGGATTTATGCAATGTAAAATTTAATACTCACCATGCTCTGTACGAACATTTCGTGCCAAAATGTGTAAACCGCGCCCTGTCTCCCGCGTGAGTGCATGGAACCGTATTAAATTATTTTTCATTCCACAAATCGGTTGAAAATGACACAAAAATCACTTCTGCAAAATTTTATAAGGATCTATTGACCCGTTATAAAATAATCAAAATTTAAAAAGTGATCGGTTAGAACTTTTGTTAAGTGTAGTTGATTTCACATGACCTTTTTTAAACATGACCCTAAAATCATAAAGACACTGTGGAAGTTTCTTTTAAAACAATCAAGATTATTCAGAGACCAATACTCGAAGCTTTTAAGAATACCATTAAGAGAAAACATTCTGAAAACATTTAGTGACGATCTAATGAACACCTAGACATCTATGTATATTTTTACAACCCTATTGTAGACGTCGATATTTCCTAAAAAATTAAATAAAGCTTATCATTGAGTACCTCTAGCTCAGACGGGATGTCAAAAAGTACATGCATTTATTTTCAGACTCTAATTCAAATATTACATTATAGTTACCGACGGTGGTTGGAGCACGTGGACCTCCTGGACAGCATGTACAGCAAGTTGTGGAGGTGGGATAAAGTCTCACTATAGGGATTGTAACAGTCCTATGCCATCTGCAGGAGTGAAACCATGCTCGGGAGCTCCGTATGAAGTGGCATCGTGTAATCAGCAATCTTGCCCTCGTACGTTGCAATTGATTTGATTAATATAACATAACAGTAATAAGGTGGTTTGGAGAAACATACTTTAAGTGATACATATACTTTCATTCTTGAACGTTGTCAAAATCCAAAGCTGTTTGCACATTTTCAAATTTTCAAATCTAACCTTTAAGGTACCTTACATATTACTTTTTTTAAAACAATTCTAGATTGTTACTTTGACGATACTATCATTTTTCAGGCTTTTTAGCTCACCTGTCGCAAAGTGACATGGTGAGCTTTTGTGATCGATTTCGTCCGGCGTCTGTCCGTCAGTAAACTTTTACTTTAAACGACATCTCCTCATAAACGACTAAGCCATTTTCATCCAAACTTCACAGGAAAGTTCCTTTGGTAGTCAACATTAAAAATTGTCAAAAGAATTTAATTCCACGCGGAACTCTGGTTGCCATGGCAACCAAAAGAAAAAACTTAAAATATCTTCTTTTAGAAAACCGAAAAAGCTAGAGCTTTAATATTTGGCATGAAACAACATCTAGTCAGTGTCTACCAAGTTTGTTCAAATAAATGCCATGTGGTCAAAATTGGCCCTGCCCCCGGGGGTAAGTTGGTTTTTCTTATTTGTATATGGTAAAGACTTTAAAAATTCTCCTTTAAAAAGCTCAAATAGCTATAGCTTAGATATTGAGCATGAAACATTTTTAGTGGGTGTCTACCAAGTTTGTTCAAATAAAAGCCCTTGAGTAAAAATTGGCCCTACCGAAGAGGGTTATTGTTTTTCCCTTTATGTATATAATAAAAACTTAAAACATCTTCTTTTAAAAAAATCCTAAGAGCTAGAGGTAGGATAATTAGCATGAAACATCTTCTACTGGGTTTCTACTATTTTTGTTCAAATAAGGGCCCTGGGAAATAAAATTGGCCCCGCCCCAGGGGGTCATTGATTTTCCTTATATGTATATAGTAAAAACTTAAAAAATCTTCTTTTAAAAATCCTAAATAGGTAGAGCTACGATATTAAGCATGACACATCTTCTAGTGGGTGTCTACCATGTTTGTTCAAATAAAAGCCCTGGGGTCAAAATTGGCCCCGTTCTAGGGGTCATTGTTTTTCCCTTTATGTATATAGTAAAAACTTAAACAATCTTACTTTAAAAAACCCTAAGAGTTACAGCTAAGATATTTAGCATGGAACATTTTCTAGTGGGCGTCTACCATTTTTATTCAAATAATGGCCCTTGGGTTAAAATTGGCCCCGCCCCAGGGATCATTGATTTTTCTTATATGTATTTAGTAAAAACTTAAAAATCTTCTTTTAAAAAACGCAAAGAGCTAGAGTTTAGATATTAAGCATGAACTATCTTCTAGTGAGTGACTACTAAGTTTGTTCAAATAAAAGCCCTGGGAAAAAAATTGCCCCCCCCCCTAGAGGGGGTCATTGTTTTTCCCTTTATGTTTATAGTTAAAACTTTAAAAAAATCTTCTTACAGCTAGAGCTTAGATATTTGTCATTAAACATCTTCAAATGGGTGTCTTCCAAGTTTGTTCAAATAAATGTCCCTGGGTTAAAATTGGCACCGCCCCGGGGGCCTATATACAGGTGAGCGATTTCAGGGCAATCATGACCCTCTTGCTTACATATGCAACTATCAAAAATCAGATCTAGCCGGTAAATTAGATAAAAAAACATTAGAATGATATGAATTCAAAAAAAGATTTAAAACCATTTATGAAAATGATATACTTTATATCATTAACCGCAGTTGATAAGACACGTTGTCAAAATGTAACAAAACAGAAGGTTCTGGTTTCAATTTCCACTTATTTGTATCTGAATTTGAATTATTTAATTGTATCCTTTTTCAAGGTTAATCATGAATACTTTTCTTTTTTCTCAGATATTGAAAACAGGAGCCTCTTGTGAAATGTTCTTTCGAAAAGAATGTTTACTCCTTTTTTACATTTGTTGTTGAATTTCTTACAAAAACATATTTAAACGTTTCGCAACGCAGGGTGACTCTATTTCTAAACTCAAATTATTTCTTTATAGACACTGGTTATTTTCACTTTCGTATAAAGGTTTCATGAATGGGGGTCATTTATTCAAACCGGGGTCATATTATTTGTCTTGTGAGCATTTGGGTAGTTCTTAACACTGCAAAAAATAATCATAAAGGAAAAAAGAAAAAATGTTTTTGTTTTCTTTCGGGTCATGTTATTCTTTGGGTGTCACTTAACGTCAGTGCATTGTAAATCTAATAAATCTTGGATTTTAAAGGGAACAATAGAAATTTCACAAGCATCAGATTATGTCTTTTAATCATCTTAAACCTGACACCAATATGTACAAATATTCATAATTACAAATATTCATAATGGTATACGTATTCTTATCAATATATTTTTCAGGAAAGCTGTCGTCGTTTTTTTACTCTCATCCGGTCAATGTTGGAAGAAGGTATTGGTTTCCTGACTCAAAAGGATCGATAAAGTGTACTAATTCTTTGCTTTATTCTGGATGTGGTACCATCGCATTTAAAACTGAGGTTTTCGAAGAAGGGTCTTACTACGATAGTACTACTGGTGTCTTTACATGCAATTATCCGGGCGTCTATGTTTTCACACCCTCATTAATCAGTATTCCTCATGAAGGTATTGACTGTGATGTTTCGAAAAACGATCAATCAATAACGAAAATTGTTAAGGAATTTGGTAATTGGAAAGCATCAGTAAGTGTAACGGTGACCTTACATCTCCAGCGAGGCGACAAAGTGTCCTTGTTTTGTCAACATCTTGATGGCGATTTAGATTCAGCTTCCACCTTCAGTGGATTTCTTTTGCACTCTGACAGCTAAAAAAATACTTAATTAACTTTAGATTTATCATACACCTTATTGCAACTCCGATTCTCGTAATAAAACTAATAAGGATGAAATGAGTTGTTATAACTTATATATTGATGAATATATCGTTATCATATACAAAATACGTTTTGTTGATAAAAATCCAATTTTGCAACAAAACAAATATTTGTTTATATATATTTACAAACAAATCTTAGACATTCAATTTAAACAGTAACCAAACACATAAACTGGATCCCCAACTTTTTAAATAAAGATGCTCTAGAAATATAGATGCTAAACTAACGAACATTGTCATACATAATGTGAGAAAAAAACGATTAACTTACGTTTAAAGAAGATACCATTTAGGCACAAACAATAAAGGTGAAAAATAAAAATTTTCAAATGCATACCATTTAAAGTAACCAAAAAAACTAAAAAAAAGACAATAACAACTTTCAATTAAAGTTGATGTTCAAAATGAAAATAATCATGGAAATCCAGGCATAATTCTAAGCAAATATGATGTTTATGTATAGCATGATGGGTGATGATAAGGAAACAATAAGAAGATTCAATAAAATTTTAAGAAATTATATAAAACAAACAACTTTTGTTAGAGTGAACCTTATCACACATGATGTGTTTGATGATCACAAAAAATATATGCCAGGTTTAAAGTAAACACCTTTAAAATAAAAAATAACAATGAAAAAGATTTAACTGCATAAAATCTTTAATCAGAAATCTGGTCGCAGTTGCGGATGATTGGTGAGAAGAACAGCTATCAATATACTCCCTATAGTCAAGCTAAAAATGATTTGCATAATATCCATACTGACGTCTATCAATATTTCAGGTTACATAGAAATATTGTCAGTACTGTTGGAGTAATAATAAATATTGTTATATTTGTCATATTTTAAGCACATTTGTTAATAATAAAATGTTTCAACTTAGGAAGAAAAAAGACGTGCATGAAATCCAGATCTCCGTTTTTCAAATTTCATTAAAAAAAATCAGGATGTTTTGTGTTGTCACTGGATCCAAATTATGTGTTAAATTTGCCATATTTTCTGTCTATTTTTTTTTTTTTTTGCTATAGCAACCAAAGTTTACAAAATAGAAGAAAAGAAAAAGACATGCATAATTTCCAGACTGTCATCTATATATATTTCAAGTTTCATAAAAAATATTTTCAGTACTCTTTGCGTTATTATGGGATCAAGTTATGTTGACGGACAGACAGATGGCTGGAGGGAGGGAGGGTAAACTTAAAGACCACTCCTGGTACCGATAAGAGACTAATAGCATATGTTCCTTTTATAATTATAAATCAAATCTGTAAATGAATAAAGTAATGACAAATGTCAATCATTTGACCTAAAAGTTCAAGATAATATATAGAATAAATCAACATGATATATAAGTCATATTTGTTCTTTTTTCCACGTATTTATAAAATCCGTATAACATTAACCTTAGCAATTAATTCAATAACTTAATCTTAGTTCTCTAAGTTTGAAGTTGAAATATCAATTGGCATTGTATTAAAAACGTCCTTTGTAAAGAATGTCATGAATAAATATCAGAGTCCTCAGATCATCTCACGGATCAGATTTTAGTTTCTTAAGTTTTCTAGCTGCTCTACTACGTTTTGTACATAAGACTAGAAAGTTGATACAACCACTAAGTACAAAACAACCGCCTGCTGCCAAGAAACTTGATGTATAGCTTCCGGTAGCGTCAAACAACCAACCTATAATACAAAAATAAGCTCTGCGTCATACATGTATAGTTTTCTGTAAACAAAATACAAAAATAATATCAGGTAGCATTTTACAATCACACACTAGAATAAATATGCATAACAAAACTTCTGTGAACGACATTTTTGCAATATATAAATGTACATGGGGCATTTCATAAATTCATAAAACAGTCATAGTTTCCTGTACGTGTTTCAAAATTCTTATTTTTCTGTCAGTCTCTCAAAGTAGTTCTCCTTTGTAGAAAAATCCTGTTTTTACAACGTGTATCCGTTTCATAAAAACGTCGCAATAATCCTGAAGCGGATAATGTTGTGTATATTGCTAAGAAAATAGTTCTTGGTTTATAATGATGACCTACCAGCATTTCTTTAATCTTTGGAAACAATCAAAAGTCACAAGGAGCAAGGTTAGATCAATAAGTTTGATGCCACTTGACATTAAGATTGATTTCCTACAAGATGTTTGAGCGCGCGTATTGGTATGGAGTAGGTGAAGGTCACGTGTGTCTGTGCGTGGTACTTAAGTACTAACTAAAGTACTGAACCATAAGAAAACTAGTAGAATTCTTCCAGTGTATATCTGGAATCAGTATCAATCAATTCTTCCATCTCTTTTTCCGATGAAGCTAAGATTGAACGACCTGGTATTTCATAGACTTCAACTGACTTGCGCTCTTATCTAAATCAACGGACCCATTTTGCAACAATACCATATTGTAATACATTGTCTTCATAAATTTTTTGTTAACCTGCATGGATATTGGTTTCAGAATAGCACAGTATACCATTTGCTCTAACATAAAATCCGTCATGTTTTAACATGCTAAAATATGCAATAGCATAAGTAAAACTGATGCGTTTCAAGCACAAGAAAAGCTTGCGCATCCAGCAAAATGTCCTTCGGCACAGTAACAATTCTAACATATAGGTATACCACAACATTTGAAGTGTTACTTAAAGTTGTTAACGAATTTATGAAATACATCACGTACATACGCCTAGAAGCTCAAGCTACATTTGTAAGATTTTAACTGTTTATAATTGGTCATAGAGACTGCCAACAAAACTCGTTGTAACTTAAAATTAATACTGCAGAATAAATATCATTGATTGTAATCAATATACTTTCTTACAATATTTTTCTTGTAGTTGTTGAAACCAAACATGTTAAAACCAAATAGCACGTTAAAATCTTACAGTCAATCAAATGAAAACAACATTTACATGGAGCAATTTATGCATTAGTGGTAGGCCATAGAGAACATTTAACAGTTACACATTTGGATTCTGTAGTATGCCCGTGCATATTTCAAGTTCAGAGAGAGGGTGTTTATTCATTATTCATTTTTTATTCTAATTTAGTTGTTTTTTGTTTTTGTTCATCAAACCTGAATACAATACATTTGTGACTTTGTCTATTTACGCATAATGTACGTATTTAACAGTCACCTAGTTTAAAGATATCCTATGTTCATATTTGAGTAAATAACTTAAAAATTTATAATGCAGAAATTAAGTGGAATCTAGGAAACTCTTACTGAATAGGTGTAAATTTGAAAAAGAAACTTCACAAACTCTATTTGGGAGGCTGCATTTCTTATTACAGGTCATGATAATTTGATCCTTTCTTAAAACAAATGCCAGTTTTAATGACACTATGTTTTCATTCTGTGTTGTTTCCCTAAGGCGTGAATTTTTTTAAATGTATCAAAATTTTCAAATACCAAATTATAGAAAACAATATTTTGAACAGTATATCTGGTACTTTGTTCGTGAAGTTTGATTGTACTTTATATCGTCAAATGAAGTGTTCATTGTAATTAACATAAATGTATCTGTTGAAGGGCGATTGTGATACAAGGTATTGCAGTCACTTTCGAGTCCGCTTCCTGAAACAAACCAGTATTGGTGTTAAATGAGAATGTATGTCGTGACAAGAGTAACATCTTATCGCCTTAACCCTGGGTAGACAGACACAACATTTTTCACGAGGCTTACCCCCACCCCTATTGTTTTAATTAAACACACATACCAGCGGCGGCACTTCCAATTAATCCCGAAATACCGTACCTGTACACCCACATCGTCAACCCTTGCATTGTCGCCATATACTTTTCATCTATATACTCCAATATTACAATTGGCTGCACCGTGTACATAGCTCCTGGTGAAAATATAAAATTTCATAATAACCGATATTCTTATATTGTATTATTTTTAAAGATCTTTGTTACAAAATGCTAAGATATCTTAATTTACAGAGATAATTTTTTTTCCAGCAGCATAAAATACTATATGACCTATACATATAAAACCTAATGGAAGTATTATTGCTTGCATTCAAAAGAAATATTCAAAAGCGGTGTAAATTACGCACTGAAAGCATTCCATAAAGAACAGAATATGTAATGCGCGTCCCAAACATCGGGATTACAGCAACAAGCCTTGTAGTTACACGGACTGATAAAAGACAACCGCCTTAAAGACTCAGATTATGAACACATTTCATATCGGCTAGCCATCCTTCACCAGCTTGGCTAACTAATGCTGTAAATATGTGGACAGATATGATTAAAATATTCGAGAAGAAATTAATCCTATCAAGTTTGTAAGTTTGTTTGAAATTAGCATTTATATTTTAAGTTGTACTCAAAATCTAATGTAACTAGGCAACGGTTCAAAACAAGTCAAGACAATATGACTACAAATTAAAGAACATAAACAAAAAGCTTATATAAAGGAAATGAATCATTAAAAATATCTAGCAATCCATTAAAACTTCATGTAAGCATTTGTAAATCTTTCTCTCTACTGGAGCTAGTAAATGTTAATTGATTTTCCCCATCCGCTTTTGCATTTGATTAATATTTGCTTACACATACTATTGATGCACCAACCAAAACAGCATATGCTGTTATTGTTTAAGTGTTTCAGGGCATGCACTAATTAGTCATTGTCGCATGGTTACAATTTTGCTGCTTATATTTCTAGTCAAAGGGAGATGATAAGAACACACATAACAATCATGAATTTCCCCAGATTAAAGGTTTCTTGTTTTATTTGTACAATCTAGTATGTAAACTCTAATGTATGTTATGGGTAATACGCTGCTCAAGTTTGAATTTGATCATAGTTTGATGATTTCTGACAGAGTTATCGCCCTTGAACTATGGAAAAATAAGAATTTTTTAGTATCCGCTCATTATCTCCCCAACGGTTATACACTTTCACCTCACATTTTACATATAGATACATCTTAGGAAAAAGCAGGCAATGTTTGAATTTGGTCATGGTTCGAAGATTTTGGACAAAGTTATCTCTCTTGAACGTTTGAAAACAATTGAAATTTTCAGTTTCCGCACTCTTACTTTGTGGAAATGTATGTAGTCATTATCTCCGGACATATTATACACCTAATGATGATTCCAGAAACAGACGTCATTTATGAGGACATTAATAACGTTTTGATATACTAAAATGATTCTATAACAAACTTTAATTATGTTTTTTTCGATATAAGACAAACAGTGTCTTTTATTTAAATCAAACATACAAAAAAACTTTTTAAACGACAGCCAAGTACTGATATTAAATTCATACTTGTAAAGATTCGTTCTTCACGATACTGATTTCTGAAAAAAAAAATTCACATAATTGCAAATTAAATGCCGGAATTGATCCTTAATCCCCCATCTATAATTGGTATTTTAAGCCGTAAAAGGATTAATTTTGTGATCATAGATAACTACAATATTTTGTTGAGTTTCATCTTGGACAATTGTCGTTGTTTTAAATAGCTTTACTAACCAATAAACAAAATATGTACTTTGAAATGCAAGAAGTATGCTGAGTATGCTTAAGTTTAATAACTGTTGTTAAAACGTAAATTGTTTGCAAATTACAGTAAACTTCACTTATAGCGAACACGGTTATAGCTAACTTCCGGTTATAAGGAACAATTTATTTTGGCCCGAATTTTGCCCTTCTTTATTTAATACAAAAATATACGGTTACAGCGAATACGGTTATAACGAATTATCGCTTATAAGGAACTCATTTGTAAGTCCCAATTTAGTTAAAAGTACAGAAAATTACACTTTTATAACGAACACTAAAATACCGGCTGTCCGTAAATAGATTCCGCATTAGTACGTAATAGTTTTCTATTTAGGATACTTTTAGCATGAGTTCTTGTCACCAAGATAAAACAGTTATTCCTTTTATTGTAATATTTTTTTTCTTTAATAATTTTGCTCGAGTAAATAATTATGATCATTTATAATCGGTTTTATACAGAATCACGCATGCTTGTAGGCATAATCCATTGAAAAGTACAAAGTTTGCTTGATTGAATTGAAAATAAATCTATATTTTCATTAAAATATAATAGAAGAGCTTCAATATAAAAGGAAAGAACAATCGAAGAACTTGTTTATTCTTCATCATGGAAAGAAAACAAAAAGCACTGAGTTTAGAAAGAAAATATGATATTTTATGAGAAATTGAGAAAGGGAGTAAAACTAAAACTGAAATAGCAAAGGATTTTCATAAAAAATTCCAAAAAAGTACAATCTCGGGTATTGTGTCATAAATAGAAATAAATGACTAATTTTTCTTAATCAAATGCTCTTCAAAATGACGGAAGATAGTAAACAATCAGTTCGTTATATGTAAATCTGTTCGCTATAAAAACTCCTGATACAAGGAACTAATTCGCTATATGCTTACAAGGAACTCCGGATATAAGGAACATATTTTGAATGTCCCGATGAGTTCGTTATAAGCGGAGTTTACTGTACTTCTAAAACATGTTAACATACATTGAACTATTTTATTGGCTGAAAGTGCAGGTTATTTATTAATTTAAGATCTTTTATTCTAATGAAATTTTGGTTTACTACTGCATTATTATTTATTTTAGTAACATATTTACCGTATCTTTTACAAACATTACAGTTGGTTTTAGTAAAATGATGACATAATCTTATATTTCTAGTCAAAGGGAAATAATAAAAACACACTTGGCAATCATGAATTTCACCAGATTAAAGGTTTCTTGTTTTATTGTATATTTGGAGGAATAAAATGATTATATTCGATAATGACTTTTTAACGGAGAAATGTACAGGTAAATACGGAGACATTTTCGTGGAAATTATTAGAATTGTGTCAAAGTTATGTTGAAAGATATATCATATAACTTTATAAATGTTACGAAAAGGTATTTGCGAGTTTTTAGGGTGGACGGTCACTTGCACTTTCTAGTACCGTCTATGAACAGGCTCAATCAAACCCAACATTTTCAATTTTGTTGTGTTGTACTTCCTTTGGGGATTCTTTTTTCTCGATCTTTTTAAAAATATATATCGACTAACATAAATATTGTTAATGATCTTTGTTATTACGGATATTTGTTATTTATTTAGTGTTTTAATTTTTTATATTTGATTTGTTTGATTGTTTTTGTTTTGTTTGTTTATGAACATAGGTCTAAGCAACAGAAATAAGATAAATCTTTAAAGACATTTTCTACAGCTTTAGAAAAATTTAATCCTTTCATAGAATTTTCTAACATTTTTGTATGATAAGTAAAATTTAACGGTGAATTCAAAAAAAGAAAGAAAAACATATGTTGAAGCGTTGGATTTTTTTTTGTAAAATGGCAGTTGTCATGGTAACCGTATATTTCAAAACTGTCAAAATAGCCATACTGTGTATTAAAATATAAAACATGTATATGACAGCTTAATACACTCAACAAGCACAATTTTATACAAAGATGCCTTTATCTAATGTTTTATATGGACCAAATGATAATCTGAATATATTTCTTTAAAGACAAATAAACATCAATTCTGTAAATTATTAAAAGTACCGAAAAATATCTTCCATAGAATTTTCAAGATTTTTTGTATGATAAGTAAAATTTAATAATGAATTCGAAAATAAAAAGAAAAAATATGTTGACGTGTTGGAATTTTTGTTAAATGACAGTTTCGATTGTAACCGTACATATATAAAAAAAAATGTCAAAATATCCGCACTGTTAAGGGACACAAATCCTGTCGGTGAACCTTTTGTATATTTTTCATTAATGTTTGTTTGTTTGGGTTTTACGTCACATCGACACAGTGTAGGTCATATAGCTTTACTGGTGGCGGAAGACCTCAGGTGCCCCTCCGTGCATTATTTCAGGCACGAACGGGCAACTGAGTAGAACCACCGACGTGGATAGCTTCCTCACATAAAAGAATCCAAGTTCCTGTCGGGATTCGAACCCACAGAGGTGAGGGGCAAGTTGTTTGAAGTCAACGACCTTAACCACTCGGCCACGGACGCCCCCTTACATTAACGTATTTATGTATAATTGTGTATTATTGTGAAATTTTATGATTTTTTTACTATGTATATATAATATTATATATTTGATAAAACTTATGATCTGGCTATATTTCAACTGAATCATTTTATCATTATCAAACGCAATAACCTACTCACTTGTTAAATGTTAATTGTAAATGTACGGAATGACATATTTTATTATCTCATTCCGTTACTGATTAGGAAACGGCTCTTATCAAAGACGCATTAAAATTGAATGACATTGTAGCACAAATTACGAAGCGATGCAGATCTCTTTTGGTAAATAAATGATATTTATAAATATAATGTTTAACAATTATGAAGTTGTATAATTTCCGTATTTTTGATACTGTCTAATATACTTTTATTAGCCATTTTACTGTAACATTTAATTTTCTTTTTTAGTAATCTGCATCATTCTTGTTGCTGTTATTTCGACATCTGGTAAGTTTGATTGTACCTTTCAATATTTTTTGCAAAAATATATAATATGATATACATGTATTACAATTTATTATGCTAGATTTGAAGATGTGATCAGTTAATTCTTTACTTTCTTGCTTTACAATTATTGAATATTCATTAACGTTACTGTTGAAATGATACTTTAGGTATATACATCACAAGAAAGGATATAAATGGAAGGTCAAGCTGCCAATGACTAACAGATATTCAAAACAATACAAAACTAAGAAAAGATGTTTTGTCGATTCAAATTTCTAATGTGATTTATATTTCTGGAATAATTGTGCCAATATTGACTATATGTTTTATACTTGTATGATGGTTGTGGTCGATTTCTTATGCAACTATACACTTATTTCGATTTAGCGGCAATCGAGTGTTTTGCCTGTAGCAGTGTCCAAACTGTTGCTGAATGTAAGACTACGAAAACGTGCAATGCTGATGAGGTATATTTTTGCAAATTCAAATGCTCTGTTATCAATCTGATTAAAACCGGCTCCTAAGTAACACTACACATTAGGATCTGACGATCACCAATAGGTTGCAACCTTCTCGTGATTTTTCAAACAGCCAATCATCGGCGAGCTTTCACAATTTTGAAAGCGATTCGTTTTTTCAATTTTAACCGCTGGAAAACCAATACTGAGTAGGTAGTTTTCACGATTTCAAAAGAAGCAACACGACATTTTCCATATACTATGCAGGTAAACTGGCAAAACAATCTTGCCCATAAAAACTTTGGTCTATTATGTTTTTAATAACTTCAAGCATTTTTTCTTCTAACAAAAATCAACAAATTGTTTTACTTCCACGGACAACGATATTTTTATACTTCTTTTAATGTCTATCTTAACAAACCGGTTTGATTGCATGGCTTAAAGAAATCCGAATCATAATGAAGGCGAAACATATGCGGTGGTAATCAGATCTACATGTTAAAATACATAAATCTGAACTTTAGTCCTAATGCTCTATTATATAAATGTTGTAAATATGATTATTGAAATGCCTTATCGTTTTATACAGCAAAAAAACATAATAGATTCTAGTGATATTGTTCTACGAACATATACTAGCTTATTAACAGTAATGTCTGAATTATACTAAATTTCATTGCTATTTACCCCTTGATATATTTCAGATATGTTATACTGACTTCCTACTACAAGGAAACGCGACACTGTATTCATTCGGATGTCGATCTGAGACAGTAAATGAAGTTCTCTTTCACTCGTTTATCAAATGTGCTTCAGACTTATATAAGTATATAATATTCTGTACTAGATATCAAATGGTGCTGAGGGTTCATTTATTTCTTGTGTCAAAGTATGTGATATGTCAAATTAATTCATGTAGTGAAATTTCAGTATTGATTTTAATGTATATTTCAGAACTGTTCATCAGTTGTTTCATATTCAGGAAATATGACTAATGGAGCGTTATTGGTAGGACGCTCTTTGCCTACGTCATCATGTTCCGAGTGCTGCAAAGAGCATCACTGTAATAGACATATGTGCCAAGAAACATGTGAGTTACCGTTTTCCCAATAATACTTGAAAAGAATCATTTTATATGTAATACTTTCTTGATCCTCTTTCTCATCACGAGTAAAATGAGGCTACAATTCGTTGTCAATTTTGCCTGTTTTGTTGTTTGTTTTAATAGGTGTTTCGTCGCACTAAAACAGTATAAGTCATATGGCGAGTTTCCAGCTTTACTGGTAGATGAATACCTTAAGTGCTCCAATGTGCGTTATTTCAGGCAAAAACGGGCACCTGAGAAGAGCCAAAGACGTTCCGCAAGCTATCAAAGTAAAGAATTCTTATACTCTTGCGCGGCTCGAACCGAGAGCGATGAGAGGCATAAACGACGTAAGACCAAAATCAATTAAGTATTTCGCAGAAATGTGTTCAAACATAATATATCACAAAATGTGTATCATTTCAAAGTTTTATAACGATATGTCAAGGGGGAAATTTAAATGTAACGAGATATCAAATTGATATGACATTATAAGGTTATAATAATATATTATTGTTGTTCGATTGTAATTTCAAGATTCGCTTAAAGAGTGTTCAGATAGAGAAAACGTAGGCTGTGCAACCCTTGAACAATATGCAGATATATGTGCAGATACACACAGAGCTTTGTCAGTTTGTCGGCGATTCTGCGGATTATGTAGATACGGTATGATTTGTTTCAACAAATTAATGTTTCTAACGATCCACGAATGAAACACGACAATTTCAATATAAATCTATTGATATGTTTTTATTATTCGTATGTTTCCTTTTCCATAAAATAAAAGGTCGAATTTTTATGTACTGTAACACTACAACTTTATTGTTTTAAAAAACTATACAATTAGAAAACGAACAATATTGTCGGAAGATACGCTAGATTCGATGCGTTCGATTGAAATAAATGATATTTCTATAACCCTACTGAGTCATTATTTTGACAGTGGATGGTCAGTGGGCCTCATGGCTAGCCTGGTCCAGCTGTGACGTAACCTGTGGAGACGGGAATCAGTCGCGTAAAAGAACGTGTACAGAGCCAGTCCCTGCAGGAAGGGGTCATAATTGTCAAGGACACTCTGACGAAACTCAGAGGTGCACTCTTCAGCCATGTCCCGGTAATATAAGTTACAAGATGCCAATATTTCTTAAAGTTATCTTACAACGGCTCTAAACTGTTAAACTATTTATATATGATACAGTAATTATAGGAACTTTTATCTTTTTTAGTATTCATAAAATCATTTACATGCATACACACACATATTTGACAAAATAATAACTCTAAAACATCTTAACCCGTTACGTTATATACACGCCTTTTAACGCCTTTTTCACCCCCCCCCCCCCTTTGTTGTCTCAAATGGTGAAAAAATGCCTTATTTAGGCCCCAACACTTGTTTTTGTTTGAGAAATGTTGTTAAAAAAAGTGACCTCTTTTTCGGCGCGGCCCCCAACCAAAAGATACATCAGGGGGTTGCCAGAAGGGGGATGTGCCTTCTCTTGTTTGAGGGTTTGAAGGGGGGCGGAGTCCCCCTCATCGCCAAGAAAATTTTGGACTTGCAAGAGGCTATAAATGACCCCAAATTGATCATAAGGTAACGGGTAAGCAACGCTGAAAAGCATTTGACTCTATCTCAATCCATTGAGAAGTTGCAGCACTTTGAAATCAATTTTGATGGAAAAAATCAACGCAAAATAGTGATTTTTGGCAATTTTGAGATGTCCCCTCATTGCCATGGTAACAGAAAATTTGAGCCTGAGCATGTTGTTGCAAGGGCAAGGGTCCAGTCAACATTTGTGCCAAGTTTGATTAGTGTTGAAGCAGTTTTTATAGTATTATAGCAATTTGAACTTGTAACGGGAGACTTTTCAATGAAAACAGCCATTTTTCACAAAATGCTCATGAAGTAATGGGTTAATGAAAAAAATAAAAAAATCTACAAAACAACAATTTTTCTTCAAATTTATGTGACAGGCCATGTTTAAACATGGAAAAACGCGATCTAGGGTAATTTCAAGTGTTTTCATCTTTTTCTATTAATGAAAAAAATCAAAAAAATCTACAAAACAACAATTTTTCTTCAAATTTATATGACAGGCCATGTTTAAACATGGAAAAACGCGATTTAGGGTATTTTCATGTATTTTCTGTTAACCCATTACGTTATATACTCGCCTTTTAACGCCTTTTTCACCCCCCCCCCCCCTTTTTGTTGTCTCAAATGGTGAAAAAATGCCTTATTTAGGTCCCCAACACTTGTTTTTGTTTGAGAAATGTTGTTAAAAAAAGTGACCTCTTTTTCGGCGCGGCCCCCCAACCAAAAGATACATCAGGGGGTTGCCAGAAGGGGAATGTGCCCCCTTCTGTTTGGGGGGTTTGAAGGGGGCGGAGTCCCCCTCATCGCCAAGAAAATTTTGGACTTGCAAGAGGCTATAAATGACCCCAGATTGATCATAAGGTAACGTGTAAGCAACGCTGAAAAGCATTTGACTCTATCTCAATCCATTTAGAAGTTGCAGCACTTTGAAATCAATTTTGATGGAAAAAATCAACGCAAAATAGTGATTTTTGGCAATTTTGAGATGTCCCCTCATTGCCATGGTAACAGAAAATTTGAGCCTGAGCATGTTGTTGCAAGGGCAAGGGTCCAGTCAACATTTGTGCCAAGTTTGATTAGTGTGAAGCAGTTTTTATAGTATTATAGCAATTTGAACTTGTAACGGGAGACTTTTCAATGAAAACAGCCATTTTTCACAAAATGCTCATGAAGTAATGGGTTAATGAAAAAAATCAAAAAAATCTACAAAACAACAATTTTTCTTCAAATTTATATGACAGGCCATGTTTAAACATGGAAAAACGCGATTAACGGTAATTTCAAGTATTTTCATCATTTTCTGTTAACCCATTACGTGATATACTCGCCTTTTAACGCCTTTTTCGACTCCCCCCCCCCCTTTTTGTTGTCTCAAATGGTGAAAAAAATGCCTTATTTAGGTCCCCAACACTTGTTTTTGTTTGAGAAATGTTGTTAAAAAAAGTGACCTCTTTTTCGGCGCGGCCCTCAACCAAAAGATACATCAGGGGGTTGCCAGAAGGGGGATGTGCCCCCTTCTGTTTAGGAGGTTTGAAGGGGGCAGAGTCCCCCTTATCGCCAAGACAATTTTGGACTTGTGAGAGGCTATAAATGACCCCAGATCGATCATAAGGTAACGTGTAAACAACGCTGAAAAGCATTTGACTCTATCTCAATCCATTGAGAAGTTGCAGCACTTTGAAATCAATTTTGATGGAAAAAATCAACGCAAAATAGTGATTTTTGGCATTTTGAGATGTCCCTTCGTTGCCATGGTAACAGAAAATGTTAGGGAATATTTAATGCAATTTCGAAACAGCGTTACAGCTGCAGAAACACGCTAAATAGCATACTTCATATTTTAGTTCATGGTCACTGGTCAACATGGAGTGACTGGGGAAGCTGCAGTACAACATGCGGTATTGGAATGCAACGTAGAGACCGAACATGTTCAAATCCCTATCCTGCACGTTTTGGAGACCATTGTTATGGTGATTCAAGAGATGATAGATTATGTGTAGATGCAGTTTGTCCTGGTAATATGATACATGTATTTCATTAGCTAGTGAAACAAAAAAGGTGTACTAATATTCAAAAATAACAAACTGTCACCCCCTCCAAGCCATATTATTTAACAAGATGTATAAAAATACTAGTCGAAGAAGTTCCGGATCTTGATTGATGGATGGCGATTTAACAATTAGCTGCATTAGCTTGTCAGACTTATGCAGAGGGCAAATCGCCTAAATGTAAAAAAAAAAACACTGTAGATCTATTTTCTATTTAGAGGCTCACCAGGCAATATAGTAAGTTTAATATACAAAATAAGACATACTACTGTACCTTTGTTACATAGTTACTGACGGTGCTTGGAGCAAGTGGACCTCATGGTCAACATGTACAGCAAGTTGTGGGGGAGGGGTAAAGTCTCACTATAGGGATTGTAACAATCCTATGCCATCTGCAGGAGGAAGACTTTGTACTGGGCTTCAACAAGAAATGACTGCATGCAATCAGCAAAATTGCCCCCGTAAGTTCCATTGGTTTTAATCTTTTAAATGTGTAGTAGTTATATGTCTTAGAGAATGTATTATTAAGATAATAAAACAACGATTTCCTATACACATTATTTTCTTCAAAAATTGGCATCATTTAAAGATGAACAGTAATTCTTGAAACAAAATAGTTCTGTTTTTCTTGAGAATTGTGTATAATGATATACGTACAGCAATGATTATAACAAAATATATTTTCAGGAAAGCTTTCGTCATTTTCGTACTCTCATCCAGTAAGTGTTGGGCATTTGCAATACGGGGGTAAAAAAGGGTCAATGGTGTGTTATGAGTTCACTGTAATTGGTTCATCAATACATTTACCTACATGTTCTACCATTGCATTTACCAGTAAAATATTTGAAGAAGGGTCTTCCTACAACAGTACGACTGGCGACTTTACGTGCTCTTATCCAGGTGTTTATGTTTTTACGGCTTCGGTAATCAGTTCTGCTGGATCTACAATTGATTGTGATATATCAAAGAACGATCACACCATTGCAAGAATTATCAAGAATCAGTCAGAGACTATAGTGTTTGGATTTGCAACGATAACATTACAACTCCAGCTTCGTGATAAGATTTCCTTGTTTTGTCAGCATTTGTCTGACCATTTAGAGCCATCTTCAACTTAAAAACATAAGATTAAAATGACTTCCAATCTAGCTCCTTATGAATTTCTAAAAGTGGCATACAAATGACGAAAAATGAACGAAAGTCTCAAAATTTTCATATCGGCTATCTAACGTCGCTAGCATAGCATGTTCATAACCAAGTCTACACAATTTCCATGTAATTTTGGTGTTTTTAAGTTGCAAGCCTCCAGAGGAGCCAAAATATTTCAAGAAAATCAATATTGAGAAAAATGTACTAAAATTTTGAAAAAGTAAAAACAGTCAAGATCTAAGTTATACATGTATTTAACATGTTATGTGCGGTTTAAGACTGATTTTGCAGTATTTATCTCGATTTTTATTATGTGTAACGAACGCAGTAAGGGCTCTTTTTGCATATGTTGACCACTTTTTGGTAATTTTCTTGGATTGTAAGTGCCGATTGCAGTATTTAAATTACTATTTTTGTTCACCTCACAAATATTTTACTTTCAAATACATTCTAAAACTTTCATAAAAATTAACATAAATCTGAAGGCGTGCTGCTTTAATCCTTCCGATGGATCACTTTTTGCTTATGATGTAATATGTGGACAAATCGGTTTCTTTAATTCAAAAGAAAATTTTAGTCTATCATTGTTAAAGTTTATAAACATGTGTTTATTTACTCTCTAGATGCTGCAGATTTTACAGATCAATATCAACTTGTTACCGTCCATTTTTTGTTTTGTTCGTTTTTTCGGCGGATCAACACACCTAATGTCATTTGGCACGGCAACATGAAATTAAATATTTTGCCTAACCTTGGGTGTTGTAAATTTAAAGAAACACCTGCCGAAGCTAAGAGATGCCTATACTAGTTTGAACCCATTAAGTCGCCTCTTTCGATAGGCAGGGAAAACCAGTGGCTTTCATTCTGATGCCTCTACCCTAAAATGCAACCCCCTCAGTCATAAGCGGAGGTCACTGTCCAATATAAAATAATTCAATAGTTAAATGATATAAATGAGTGTAAATTGTCTGCTTTGAACATAGTACATATTTTAATAACACACTATGGATGCACCCATCAAAAATCCCGTTCATTTGTTTTAATGTTTCAGTTCTTGTACCAATACAACAGAGAAAAACAGAATCCCTGTCGGCAAAATTAAAAATGATGCAAGCTCGATTTCAACCTGTTCATGGACCGTAGAGGTAATTGCAAGCTACCGACCATGCCCCTAACATAGGCGTAAGCAGATTGAATTATCGACATGCGCAGATGTTATCAATGAACCTTTGATATGACATGAGTGCTATTCCATAAAAAGCGGCATATGGTCTCCAAGTAAACAAGTACGTACAAAATAATGGGCAAAACTAAATAAAATGGAAGGTTCAGTGATCATAAAATAGAGTGAAATAAGAATCTCTAAAGAAAGCTCAAAGCGGCAAAATTAAAAATATTGCAGGCTCAGTTTGATTGAGCCTGTTCATGGACGGTCTTGTCAAGTGCAAACTACCGTCCACACCCCCTAGCACCGGCTTTAGCAGAATTCAACATTTAACATGAACTCGTAAAATTTAGAATTTTGAAACATCCGCAGAATGAAGCCTGCATATCACAGATAATAAGTCAGAAGACAAAATTAAGTAGAAATAGTTTAAAATGGACAGACAGACGGACTGAATGACACACTTAGGGTTAAACTTTAAACATCCCTAGTTGTTACAAACATACACAATTTTACAAGCAAATTTGTTAAACGAAAGGGGAATTAACTCTTGAAATAAAGATGACAGTACATTTTCATACATAACGTGTTATTGTAACAAAGAACACTTTTCTTAAGTTTAAAGAAGACACCATTTAGGGACAAAGAAGAAAAGTGAAAAATAACAATTTACAAATATATACCATTTATAGTAACAAAGAAGAGAACTTAAAAAAAGATTATACAATTTTATAATAAAATTGAATTTTAAAATGAAAAATAATCATGGAAACCAAGGAACTAGACTTATCTTTCTAATCACAAATGATTTGTTTGATGATCACAAAAGTATATTTCAAGTTTGAAGTAAATACCTTATAAACAAAGAAGTTATAATGAAAAAGATTTAACTGCGTAAAAACTTGAATAAAAAATCTTGACATAGTAGCCGATGCTGGGTGAGTAGAACAGCTCTAAATGTACTCCCTACAGTCAATCTTTAAATAATGTGCATAATATCCATACTGCCATCTATCAATTATTCATAGAAATATTGTCAGGACTTTTCAGGAGTTATCACAAATATTGTTAAATATATCATATTTTAAGCATATTGGTTGTCAAAGCAACCAAATTGTTCGGCATATGAAGGAAAGAAAGACGTTCATAATATCCAGGTCATCTATCAATATTTCAAGTTTAATAAAAATATTTTCAGTGCGCTTTGTCTTGTAACTGGATCCAAATTATGCGTTGACTTCGCCATATTCTCAGTCTACTTGTTGCCATAGCAACCAAGTTTACAACATGGAAGAAAGGGAAAGAGATGTGCATAATTTCCAGACTGCCATCTATCTATATCTCAAATTTCATAAAGATATTTTAAGTACGTTTTGCGTTATCATGGGATCCAGTTTTGTTGACGGACAAACAGACAGACAGATGGCTGGAGGGAGGGAGGGTAAACTCAAAGATCCCTCAGGGTACCGATAGGAGACTAATAGCATGTTTCCTTTTTATGATTATAAATCAAATCTGTAAATGAATAAATTAATGACTAATTTCAATCATTTGACCATAAAGGTCTAGATAATATATGGAGTAAATCAACATGATATATAAGTCATATTTTGTTCTTTTTCCACGTATTAAAAAAAATCGTATAACTTAACGTTAACAATTAATTCAATAACTTAAAGTGTATAAATCTATATCCTAAGAAATATTTTTTATAAATGTATTAACAGACAAATTATATTGGTTCCATTATAATTGGACTGATTCCCTAAAACGTTGTAGAATGTCTCTGTTACATAATTTATTAACGCATATGAATATTGTACGTAGACAGAATAAAACGTTACGGAACAAAATATTATTTTGCTATTTTAAGTAGGGTTTTTATCCGTTTAACAATGACTGTGTGCATGTACCACACGCTTTAAGGCAATTTATTGCCATATTGATTTCATACATACCTTTTGGAAGTATTCTCTTTTATTAATCAAACAATAATTTTTGTATCAGATATATAGCTTTATACACTTTAAACTTAGTCCTCAAGATTTGAAGTTGAAATATCAATTGGTATTGTACTAAAATGGTCCGTTGAACCTTTGTAAAGAATGTCATGAATCAATATCAGAATCCTTAGGTCATCTCATGGATCAGATTTTAGTTTCTTAAGTTTTCTAGCTGTTCTGCTACGTTTTGTACACAAGACTAGAAAGTTGATACAACCACTTAGTACAAAACAACCGCCAGCTGCCAAGAAACTTGATGTATAACTTCCGGTAGCGTCAAACAACCAACCTATAATACAAAAATAACTTCTGCGTCATACATGTATAGTTTTCTGTAAACAAAATACAAAAATAATATCAGGTAGCATTTTACAATCACACACAAAAATAAATATACATAACAAAACTTCTATGAACGACATATTTGCAATATACAAAATGTACATTTCATAAATTCATAAAACAGCCATAGTTTCCTGTACGTGTTTCAAAATACTTATTTTTCTGTAAGTCTCTCAAAGTAGTTCCCCTTTGTAGAAAATACCTGTATACAAAGTTTATCCGTATTCGGAAAACGTCACAAAGATCCTGAAACGGATGTATGTTGCGTATATTGATAAGAAAATAATGATGACCTACCAGCATTTCTTTAAACTTTGGAAACAATCAAAAGTCACACGGAGCAAGGTTAGATCTATAAAGTGGAAGCAACTTGACATTAAGATTGATTTCCTGCAAGATGTGTGCTTACGAGCGCGCGTATTGGCGTGGAGTAGGTAAAGGTCACGTGTGTCTGTCCGTGGTACTTAAGTACTAACTAAAGAACTGAACCATGCATATATAAAAAAACTAATAGAATTCTTCCAGTGTATATCTGGAATCAGTATCAATCAATTCCTCCATCAGTTTTTTCCGATGAAGCTAAGATTGGACGACCTCGTCTTTCATAAACTTCAACTGACTCGCGCACTTATTTAAATCAACGGACCCATTTTGCAACAGCACCATATTATAATACATTGTCTTCATAAACTATTTGTAAACCTGCATGGATATTGGTTTCAGAATAGCACAGTATACCATTTGCTCTAACAAAAACATCCGCCATGTTTTAGCATGCTAAAATATGCATTAGCACAAGTTCAACTGATGCGTATCAAGTACGAGAAAATCGTATGCATCAGGCGACACAGTAACAGTTCTTATGTATAGGTACACCACAACATTTGAAGTGTTACCTGTGAATATAATGGCTTTAAGCTGTTTACGAATTTATGATATAGCCCACGTACATTCCCCCCCGGAAGCTCGAGTTACATATGTAAGATTTTAACTGTTTATAATTGGTCATAGAAACTGCCAACAAAACTCCTTGTAACTAAACATAATACTGAAGAATAACTTTCATTGATTGAAATCAATATACTAGCTTATAATTGTTGAAACCAAACATGTTAAAACCAAATAGCACATTAAAACATTACAGTCAATCAAATGAAAACAACGTTCACATGCGCAATTTATGCATTAGTGGTAGGCCACAGAGCACATTTAACAGTTACACATTTGGATTCTGTAGTATGCCCGTGCCTATTTCAATTTCAGAGAGAGGTTGTTTATTTATTTATTTATTTATGATTTATTTTAATTTTGTTGATTTTTGTTTTTCTTCATCAAACCTGAATACAATATTTTTGTGACTTTACCTTTTTACTCATAAAGTACGTATTTAACAGTTAACTGGTTTAAAGATATCCTATGTTTTCATATTTGAGTAAATAACTTAAAAATTTATAATGCAGAAATTAAGTGGAATCAAGGAAACTCTTACTGAATAGGTGTTAATTTGAATAAGAAACTGCACAAATTCTATTTGGGAGGCTGCATTTCTAATTACATGTCAAGTTAATTTGGTCCTTACTTAGAACAAATACCAGTTTTAATGACACTATGTCTTCATTCTGTGTTTCCCTACGGTGTGGAATTTTTTAAATGTATCAAAATTTTCAAATACCAAATTTTACTAAACAATATTTTGAACAGTATATCTGGTATGTCTTCGTGTACTTGATGATTTATATCTTCAAATGAAGTGTTCATTGTAATTAGTTCAAATGTATCTGTTGAAGGACGATTGTGATACAAGGTATTGCAGTCACTTTCGAGTCCGCTTCCTGAAACAAACAAGTATTGGTGTTTATTAAGGATGTATGTCGTGACAAGAGCAACGCCTTATCCCCTTAACGCTGGGTAGACAGGCAGAACGTTTACCACGAGATTAACCCCACCCCTCTTGTTGTATGTAATAAAACACACTTACCAGCGGCGGGACTTCCAATTAATCCTGAAATACCGTACACCCACATGGTCAACCCTTGCATTGTCGCCATATACTTTTCATCTATATACTCCAATAATACAATTGGCTGAACCGTGTACATAGCTCCTGGTGAAAATATAAAATTTCCTACAGAGAGAAATATTATTTCCAGCAGCATAAAATAATAATAGTCCTACACATATGTAAATAAACTATTGAAATTCTTAAATGCTTGCATACAAAAAAAAATAATCAAACGCTGTGTAAATTACGCACCTGAAAGCATTCCATAAAGAACAGAATATGTTCTGAGCGTCCAAAACATTGGGATAACAGCAACAGTCATTGTAGTTACACCGAGTGATAAAAGACAACCACCTAAAAGACTCAGTTTATGAACACATTTCATATCAGCTACGCATCCGGCACCAGTTTGGGTTATTAATCCTGTGAATATGTGGATAAAACGAATTTAGTATTAAAGGGGAAATTAAACCTATAATTGTAAGTTTATTTTGAAGTTTGCATTTATATTTTAAGTTGACGTACTCAAAACCTAATGTTACTAGGCAACGGTTCAAATTAAGTCAAGACATTTGACTCATAGACAGAAAGCTTACAGAAAAATGAATCAATAAAGATATCTAGAAATCTATTTTGTTTTTATGTAAGTTTTTGTGAAGTTTTATCTCTACTGATTCTTGTAGCAAATGTAAGTTATGTTTCATCCGCTTTTGTGTATAATTAATTAATTTTCTGACACAAAATATTGATACACAAACCAAACCCACACGTTCATTTGTTATTTACATAACTCACACAAAGAAGACAGAACCTGATAACCAACTACAATACACATGTATTACATGAATGAAAATTTACTTTGTTCATTGAGACGGCCGCACTTTGAAAATGTCTGTGTCATATAAACTGTCTTGTAAAAAGGTTCATTTAACTATTTATTTATTTATCTACATACATGTATATACTGTACATTTCGTTTATTAGGACAAACCACGACAGCATTATGAAAAAAGTGTGTGTTTTCAAGCTCCTTTGCGTTGTTTGTCAATAATTTGTACTATCTTATTTTCGTCCAACGTAATAACCAAAGTTCTTGGTACAACAAATGGTTTAATTTTTAAAGTTACCTACCTCCTACACCAACTGCCGACAACATCCAGGTACTTTGTGCTGAACTACAGTTTACATTTAATGCAAAGTCTGGTAACATACTGAATGGTACAAACTCTGGCAAAGCTATAAACACGATAGATAGCATAAGAATAATAAAATTACTATTTGTCACTAGCCTTTTTGGACAAAACTTTTCTATGAAAGCATTTCTAAACCCGTCTTGTTCGCTATTATCACCTTGCGGGGTCTTTAGATTAAGTTCTTTTGATTCTTCATTATCTTTAAACGTGTCGGTTTCATATCTTAATGGTCCTATCGTAACTTCTTTTGAAATATCCTGACCATAATCCTGAGCATTAGACAAATGTTGAGATTGTGACGACTCTAAATGTGTGATAACAGTGTCCGTATTTAGTTCAGATGTTTTCATGACAGCCAAGGAAATAGTTTGTTTTTCTTTATTACCGGCTTTATCATGCTCGTCCATTGTATTTGATATTTCTCTTATCACTGATTTCGTGTCATCTTTACCATTCTCTTTATTTGACGCAGATTTTTGTTCAATTTCTTCTACAACTTCGAGTCCTGATTCATCGTCTATAAATGGTCTTAAAAACGATGAAAACACAAATCCATTTAAAGTTACACCAGCTAATACAAACACAGACCCTCGCCATCCAAATGTATCAATTATCAGTCTTGCAAAAGGAATGAATGCAAATGTTCCTACACCTCCCCCGGAGAAACTAATCCCTACAGCAAATGTCCTCCTTTTTCTGAAATATTTCCCGGTAGCAACAAATCCGGACAGGAAAACCATTCCAAATCCAATATCTTGAAATTGATGATAATGTATAAAAATAATGCATTATCTCGGACAATCAAGCTAGCGTAAAATAAGTATATTTAAATTATATACTATATGTTCTTGATAAAATGCATATGAATTTTATTTTTAGCCATTTACAAGACAAACTGTACTTGTTAAATGTCCACTTTTAGGTAAAAGTCTAAAAGGGCATAAAATTTGACATTCTTTAAAGAAGTCAGATCAACGAAAGCAATAAAAGTGAAAAAATCTTCAAATGGTAATTAAAACTAAATTCTATTAATGAATATAAAGTTTTTATAGTTCTTTATGCCCGCTTTGACACATTTTGAGGGCCAATTTGCCAAAAAGAATTATTTTGAAGGGAAAATGGGATAAGGGTAAAGGGATTTAAGGATAATGATTTGAAAATTTCTACGGCATGTGCTGTAAGTCAACTGTAATGTATAAAAAAAATTGATTACGTTAATAGCCTATTTAAATGCACTTAAATTGAATCCGTGGCTAAATGTGTTGTTGGTTAAAGATTAATTGCATGAGTTTGAGGAAACCAATTTTCTCGCTTCATCTCGTTCGCTCGAAAATTAATTTCTTAAAACTATATATTTAACATATAACCTATACATACAATAAAATATGTTTAAACAAACGATCCGTATTCAACTGACACATTTTATCATAATCAACGCAATAACCTACTAATTTCAAATGTTAATTGTAAATGACCGGAATGACATATTTTATGATCTTAATTTGTTACTGATTAGGAAACATTTTACATTAAACGGCTCTTATCAAAGACGCATTAAAATTGAATGACATTGTACAAGAAATAACGAAGCGATGCAGATCTCTTTTGGTAAATAGAATTAATAATATTTAAAAATATTATGTTAAAAATTATGAAGTTGTCTTATTTACGTATTTTACATACTGTCTAATATACTTTTATTAGCTATTTAAACTGTAACATTTAATTTTCTTTTTCAGTAATCTGCATCATTCTTGTTGGTGTTATTTCGACATCTTGTAAGTTTAATTGTACCTGTCAATAGCTTTGGCACAAATATATAATATGATATATTACGCTAGATTTGAAGATTCTTAACTATATTGCTTTACAATAATTCAATATTCATTGACGTTACTTTTAAAAATGATACTTTTGGTGTATACATCAAAAGAATTGTTATAAATTAACGTTAAGGCTGCACAGAACTAACAGAAATTCAAAACAATACAAAACCAAGAAAAGATATTTTGTCAGTACAAATCTGTAATATATTTAAACTTATGTGAGGGTTGTGGTCGATTTCTTATGGAATTATACATTTATTTCCATTTAGCGGCAACTGAGTGTTTTGCCTGTAGCAGTGTCCAGACAGTTGCTGAATGTAAGACTACAAAAACGTGCAACGCTGATGAGGTAAATTTCTTACAAACAAACAAATTGAAATGCTCTGTTATATCAATGTTGTAAATATGATAACTGAAATGCCATAGCAACAACAAATTGATACTAGTGCTATTGTTCCATGGCCAAATACTTGGTAATCAGAAAGTACTGTCTTAATTACTGTAGCACTTAATTTCTTGCTATTTACCTCTTTATTTTAGATATGCTTTACTGACTTCCGACCACAAGGAAACGGGACACTGTATTCATTTGGATGTCGATCTGAGACAGTAAGTGGACTTTACAATTTTCAAATGTGTACATATTTAAAACTTTCAGACTTTATTTATATGTCCCCTACTGCAATAAATAAAAATGTTCAGACTGATGTTATTTTTAATGATTTAGTAGATTACCTCAGATTTCATAAATAATTTCATGATAATTTTGTATTCTTAATATGAACTGCTAAAGGTTAATAAATTACTTGAATCAAATTACCTGGAAGTTCTGATTAATTCGTGTATTGAAATTTTAGTTTTTCACTTGAATGTATATTTCAGAACTGTACATCAGTTGTTTCAAATACGGAAAAATGACAAAGGACGTCATTTAGGGGTTCTTTTACTGGTCACCATGTTCCCCAGTGCTGCAAGAGCATCATTGAATAGACTATATGCCAACAAAAAGTAGTTTCGTGATCCCCAAAAATGTTGAAAGGGCAAAATTTTAAGGAACACTTTCTTGTCCCTTGTTGCCACGACCCTACATTTTGTTGTCAAATTTTTTTGTTTTTTTTGGGGTTTAGGGCGTACTGGTATAAGTCAAATGGCATTTTCAGCTTTACTGGTTGAGTAAGTGTATCTCTGTGCGTTACTTCAGGCACTAACAGGCACCTGTTTAGAACCAACTACGTTCCGTAAGCTATTTAGATAGCTTTCTCACATGAAATAATCCATAGACTCTTGTGCGGCTCGAACCTACAGCGATGAAAGACAAAAGCTTTTGAAGGCAATGACCTTAATCGCATTGGGCACGGACCTACCCTTGTCAAAAAATGAATCACATTTCACTACATATACGATGTTAGGCTAAATCACTTTGAGTATTTCGCAGAAATGTATTCAAACATAAAATTAATTAAAATATATATCAGTCACTATATTTTACAATATGTCAGGAAAAAATGTAAGCGAGATATCCAACGTCGACATGTCATTTATAGGTTGTAATAATAGATATTGTTCGATTGTAATTTCAAGATTCGCTAAAAGAGTGTTCAGATAGAGAAAACGTAGGCTGTGCCACCCCCTGAGAACAATTTTGCAAATATATGTGCAGATACACAGAGAGCTTTGTCAGTTTGTCGACGATTTTGTGGATTATGTAGCTACGGTATGGTTTGTTTGGTCAAATTAATTTTTCTTAAATTCCACAAATAAAACACGACAATTTCAATATAATATATGTTTTATTATTCGTATGTTTCCTTTTTATATATTGGAAGGTCGAAGATTTATGAACACTAAAACTTGAAGGTTCTATAACAATTCAAGGTTTTTAAAGACTATATATATACAATTAGAAAATGGGCAATATTGTCGGAACATTTGAATTGAAACAACTGATAATTCTGTAACTTTATTAAGTCACTATTTCAGGGCTGAGTCGTATCCTTCAATTTGTAAAGAAACACCGCCATCTTTGGATGAAAAATAAATATTTTGGTGTATAATTCGTTTTGTTGGAAATGACTGAAAACCCGATATATGTATTAACACGCTCAATAATTTTCCGTTTCATTTGGTAAATGTAACTAGCAGAACTGTTTGGTAAAACAAAAGTTATAACAAATTTACAACTCGAAGCGGGCTAGAATTGTTATGAAGTTTTGTGGATACAACGCAACTCATTTTGCTTTATCCATTGGTTTTTCAGTCAAATCTACAGAATAGTCGTTTCAGAGTTTTCCAAATATAATTCTGCATCAACTACAATTTCTGTAAAACACATGTTTATTTTCCAAGATTTTTTTTTGTACGAAATGATAAGATGCAATTGAAAATAAAATATGATACGGCGCAGTTCTGATTCCCAGTCCTGTATTTAAACAGTTGATGGTCAGTGGGCATCATGGCTATCCTGGTCTGGCTGTGACGTAACCTGTGGAGACGGACACCAGTCGCGTAAAAGGGCGTGTACAGAGCCAGTCCCTGCAGGAGGGGGTCAAAATTGTCAAGGAAATTCTGAAGAAACTCAGCGTTGCACACTCCAACCATGTCCAGGTTGAAAAAGTTACAAATTGCTTACATTTGTTGATTTATAATCATGCAAAGACTCTTTACCATTTATATATTAAACAGTAATTAAAGGACTTTTTTCATTATTCATATAATCATTTTTACAATTATACACACATTTTTGACCGAAGATTATAATGCTAAATTATCGTCAATAAGTATTCAACATTATTGATTTAGATAAATGGTACTATTGACTCCTACGTTTTGCAAATGTACTTAAAATGGGGGTTAGAAAACCCAAATTTGGGGGAATTGACAGACATTCGGGCTTAAACGAAGAGAACAACAGCAAACCCCCTTATTGACCGCGCAAAAAATTGGTAAAAATTTTTGGTCACTCTTAAAGGGTCTAGCACACACCCTGGTTATTAAAAAAAATCTCTTTTTTGTCACCCAAAATTATATTTAACGATCGTGTTTTTATAACAATTATAAATGGTTTAGTGCAAACTCTGTAACACAAAAACCGTCGGGAAATGTTACCCCAGTCCCCTTTTTTTGGTCACCCAAACGAATACTTACGATTTTTTTTATATGTGAATTAAAAAGTTTTATAATTCTGCTAAAAGACTAATACAAGTTTGGGTCATATTCAATGAAATATTGAAATTAAGTGACTTTTGACGGCTTCGGATGAATATTAAAGCTAAATATGGTGCTTGAAAAAATATGGATATCTGCAAAGCTTATACCTAAGGTGAAAATTGATCAGGAAGTTTTATATCTTCTTTTTTAAACCGCCAAAACACTCAACCAACTTATGGTAGTTATCGATAGATTCTACATTGTATGTTAAACCTTTCACTAGCTTGAAATATATACTGCGGAAAATCTGTTTTCACAGAATGTGTGGGTTTATTGTAGTTTCCTTGCCCGACCATTTCCCGCTGAATAGATGGAGAACCATCGAAGCGTCAGTGCTATGAATTGGTGTTATAAATAGGGTGTTTTTGAAGTTTTTGTTGAAACTTCTCCAATATCCCTCCAGCAGGCATGCGACCGTCGCGGCAGAAGGCACACGGCAGGTCAAGGTCAAGTCATCTAAAGTACCAGAGGTGATTGGTTGAAGCCTGTCGAAACTTACTCTGGAGGTTTGGCGCTACTGAAATGCCGTTTTTGTTGTCGTCAGTCAGGAAGTTGATGTCTTGACAGTATTGTCGTCTCCTTTTTACCACTAACGAACGAAGAATGGGCTACCAGGAAGATTCTGCTTGAAAAAAAAGACGTCCCCGATGCTATAATCTCGGACATATGGTTATTCCGCGCCGAGTATAAATGAACTTAAACACACACACACACTTTGTTGAAACAACAAAACAAAAAAACAACAACACTTTTTCTGTAGTAATTTTTCAAGTGTTGTAAAATGAATACGAAATTCGTCTTATGCCGCCAATTATTTTAGAACACAAACATATAAGTTCTTTTTATTTATTATTATTTTTTAAAGCTTCTTATTCTTTAAAATTTTTCATGTATCTCATAATCTGTATTGAAAAATTTATTACACATGGACTATCAAATTATGATTCGTTTGCCCTAGAATTGAATAAACTTTCTAATTACACAATACGGGGGTCATTCATTTGATTGAAGACTGATCTTTGCGTCTTTCTCTGAAATACTATTTTCCTTGTTAAAACATATTTGACCACATATTTCTGTCATTTAACTCTTCCCTTTACTTCCGATTTTTGTTGTACCGAAACACATGTTTCTATTTATGTTTTCTATTCGAATCTATAATCAGTTTAATGGAATCACCGGCCGGGTAAACGACTACTAGGTACTTTTGTCATGTTTTTTACCCCAAATATTTGAATGTTTCTATTGGGATTAAAATGAGCGTAGATAACTTAACAACTGGTTGTATATAAATCCCTGACCTGTTTAATTTCTAAATTATGAGATTAGTGGATATATTAAGACTTTCACTACAAAATATTCCTAAACAAAAGAGGACATGTTTAAATTTATTTCTATAAAAAAAAAGATCAGAGTAGGGATCTGTCAATTGCCAGACATATTTTTAAAATATACTTTTAATGTTAAAGGTTTGATTAATGAATTATGTAATATGAAAATATAAGTATTGCTTTTTTTATTTTGCTAATATAAAATGTAATCTTGTGGTGAAATTTTTGTCGAAGAGTTCCTTACGGATTGTAGTTAAATAGTTTTTTTTCGGCGATACATGGTTTAAAAGAATATAATGTTTTCAACCTATTATGTTCATCACTATCAGTGAATTTTTAGTTAAAATGTATGCACAATATTTACTAACAGCTATAGATATAGCGGTTTTTATGAGCGTTTTCCGCGTACAGCCTCCTAAGGTGTTACTAATAAGTTAGTTTTCCTTAGTTATCACGCAAACATGATCCATGTCTCTGATGTAAGCGACAGTTTACCATTATTTGTATTTAAAAAATATTAAGAACTATTAATGGTTTATAACAACAAAAGAACATGCATGATATTGAGACTTACGGTGTTCAACGTTCTAGTTAATGACCCCGTCATAAACAGTTGGTCGCTGCGCGTAGTAATTTGGGAAATTGTTATCCAAAAATTATAAAGAATATTTGCCACTAATTTAAAGCATTTACCTATAGATTTTCATTTATGCTTTTTGTTAAAAGAATATTGATAAAGTATTATGTAGAAGGGTTTTCATACCAGAACTATTATGACCAATCGTACGTATGCCTAAACTGATTACCGCGGGTTAGTATGATGTCACGGGAGTAGTGATTTTTGAAAAATAAACAAACAAAAAAATCAAGAATTTTTCAGAGTATTATTGTATTTACAAATTGCAGATATGAAGTTAAAGAATGAAAATATTTTCATATTTGTAAATGTTCTGTGATGACTGATGAGTCATTTAAAAAAAATCAAGGTACTACTTTTTGACGCTGATTACCGCCGTGCGGGCTGAGTAAGATTTGACAAATGGTTTAACATTTGGGCGAGGCATTAGCCTCCCCAAAAAATCACTCTCCAGGCATATGACGCTCCGCTAGCGGTGCTCTTGTTAAATGTTAAATTGATGACACTATCATATTGGGACAGAATATTGTGCTCAATATAACTGCATTTTTCAGGCATTTTACATATCCCTCTATAATAAATCAGATATAAGCCGAAAAAAAATAATTCTAGAATTCATTAAAAATGGTGACCCTTCATTCAAAATCGCCCTCAATAAATTTAAACCTCTTTGTGAAAATGATATGTATGATGTTCTTACGAGTTTTTGATTATGTACACATTTTTAGCATTTCCGAGGCCGTAATTGACTAGACAGGCAGACAAAATTTTACAAAAGAAGGCTCTTATTTCTAATTCGACTTATTTCTATTCTATTGAAACTTTTTGTTTACTGTTAACCATGACTTAATTTCAATTCTGAATATTTTATCTCAGCTATTAAATACAGGCGTTTAAAGGGAAAATATCGTTTTTGAAGACTTTTGCTCAAATTGTTTACTTTCATTTTTAAACTCCCGTGAAATACAAAACTTTTAAAAATGGCGACCACTTACATTTCACAGAGCCAGGTCTAATATAAGTACGCCGTAGGTAACAGAGATATGGATGTATGGTTTGACTTTTTCGCCTACTAGAATTGTTTTTTTTATTATTATTAAAACAAGCGATCATTCATATTATTTGAATAAAATGAATAATATCATCGCCATTTAACGTTGATTGTGGAACTTATTTTTCAGCCCAAAACTTCTTGTATTTTATGAGTAATTCGGCTAATGCATGTACATAATAGAGGCTACCAGTGGGGAAAACATATTTTAATATTAAAGTTAATATCAAGGAACTTTCGTTTTAACTTCTTTTTTAGCATAAAATAAAAAGAAAATTTGTTTGTTTGTTGTGTAAGATGTAATTTTATTTCATCTTACACACAAACAAACAAATTTCATCTATATAATTCGAATTATTCTTTTAGATTAAAAATCAGGGTCATGTTATTTGGTTTGTTAGAAAGTTCTAATTATTTACCAACAAATAACCATTAAAGAAAAAAACAACAACGTTCTTTCTTTAGAATAACAGGGGTCATAGCAGTATTTGAATGTTACTTAAGTTCTTTGCATTGTTAGTTTTATAAAACTAAGTAACTATTTTCTTTTCATTTAAATGGAAATAATATAATTTTTAGTGCATCAGGTTACGTCTTTTAATATACATTTGTACTTAAACCTGACAAGATAATCATATAACCAATATGTACAAATATCGGATCCATAAATACAGGGTGGTTAAAATTGCAAAATAATCATATAATGGTAAAAGTTTTGTTATCAATATATTTTCAGGGAAGCTGTTGTCGTTTTTGTATTCTAATCCGGTCAATGGTGGACAAAGGCATATGTACACCAATATATTAGCTTGTCGTGGAGGGCATTGCACAACCATCGCATTTGCATTTCAGGTTTTCGAAGAAGGTTCTTACTACAATAGTACTACTGGTGAATTTACATGCAATTATCCGGGTGTCTATGTTTTCACAACTTCATTATTTTCTAATCGTACTATTGAATGTGATGTTTCGAAAAACTATGACTCTATGACGAAAATTGCTAAGAAATCGTCAGATTTTAAAGAATCTGTAAGTGGAACAGTGACATTACATCTACAGCGAGGCGACAAAGTTTTCTTGCTTTGTCAAAATTCTGAGAGAAATTTAGAGTCAGCTTCCACCTTCAGTGGATTTCTCTTGCACTCTGACAGCTAAAAAATTTACTTAATTAACTTATCGATTTATCAGACACCTTTTTGCAACTCGATTCTTGTAATAAAGATTATAAAGATGAAATGAGTTTTTATAACTTGGGTATTTATAACTATAACGTAATCAATTAATCAAAGCACAAATGGCGCTGAATTTGTTTGGGTCTGAGAATTTCAGAAAGGTGAAGGTTGTGAGATTATAAACCAATTTGTTTTTGTATACTGCCACCAATGCTGTTTCCAGTGTTGTAATTGTAGTACATTTGCTATAAGGCTACTTGCAATGTTTATTTGGCTTAAACAATTTACAAAACAGAAAAAAAAACAAAAAAAAAACGTTAGTTGCCTAAACTGGGATTTGAACTCCAGACCTCTCGCTTCCTGAGCGAGCATGTAAACAACTCGACCGCGGGAAAGTTATAAGATAACAGCCTGAAGAAAACCACATTATTCTAAATTAAGGTTTGTAACCCTTATTAATTTCGAGATATTTTGTTAACGGTAAACCTGTTGTTTAACACTGATGAAAATAATCATGGAGCTTAATATAAGCATGTATATCTGTAAAGAATTACACAATATTAGAAATCTCGACCACTCGCGAACTTTTTTTCTTTCCCGTGAAGGCTTGAAAATTAAAGCGCCTGTCATTTGACAATCTTTACGCATTGATCTCCCCTTAATTTTTTCGGCGTTAGTGTACATATAAAGGGAAGTAACCGCTTCGAAGTTGTACTTTCAGTTTTTGCAAATAAGCGTATCAGGGTCTAAAATTTCGCTACCACTATTTGTTTGGTCTGACGACCCAAACAAATAAAAACTACGTTTTGCTGATAATAATCCAATTTATATATATATATATATATATATATATATATATATATATATATATATATATATATATATATATATATATATATATATATATATATATATATATATATATACAAACAAATCTTAGACATTCAATTTAATCAGTAACCAAACATAAAAACCGGATCGCAAACTTTTTAAATAAAGATGCTCTTGAAATAAAGATGCTAGACTTACGAACATTGTCATACATGATGTGAAATAAAACAATTAACTTGCGTTTAAAGAAGATACCATTTAGGCAAAAACAATAAAAGTGTAAAATAACATTTTTCAAGTAAAGTTGATATTCATAATGAAAATAATCATAGAAAGCCAGACATAAGACTTATCTAATCAGATAGGATGTAGGTGTTGATCATGACAGGTGATGATAATAAACATATATTTGAAGTCTGAAGTAGATACATTAAGAAATAAATAAGTTATATAAAACAAACACCATTTTTTTCTTGAAAATTCTGATAATATTTTAATATTTTATAACAGTATTTCTGATAATTTTGATGCTAGTGGCGTTGTGAAACACATGATGTGTTTGATGATCACAAAAATATATTTCAGGCTTGAAGTAAATACCTTAAGAAATAAAGAAGTTAAAATATTAAAATTGATTAAGCTGCGTAAAAACTTTAATCACTGGACGCAATTACCAATGCTTCGTGAGTGGGAAAGCTCTCAATATACTCCATATAGTCAAATGTAAAATGATGTGCATAATATCCATTCTGCCATCTATCAATATTTCAAGTTTCATAAAAATATTTCAGTACTTTTTGAGTTATCACTCGATCCAAATTATGTGTTTAATTTTCCATACTTTCTGTCTATGTGTTGCCAAAATAACCAAAGTGTTCAAGCTATGAAGAAAAGAAAAAGACGTGCATAATCCAGACTGTCAGCTATCCATATTTCAAGTTTCATAAAAATATTTTCAGTACTTTTTGTCCAAATTGTGTGTAAAATGTGCCATATTTTCAGTCTTTTTGTTGCCATAGCAACCAAAATGTCATCTTTCAATATCAAAATCCTTTTTTATTGCAGGCCATCTCATGGATCAGATTTTAGATTCTTCAGTTTTCTAGCTGTTCTACTACGTTTAGTACATAAGACTAGAAAGTTGATACAACCACTAATTACAAAACAACCGCCAGCTGCTAAGAAACTTGATGTATAACTTCCGGTGGCGTCAGACAACCAACCTTTAATACAAAAATAACGTCATACATGTATAGTTTACAAAAAAATATCAAGTAGCATTTTACACACAAAAATAAATATAAATAACAAAACTTGTGGAAACGACATATTTGCAATATACAATGGGCATTTCATAAATTCATAAAACAGCTTGAAGCAGCTTACTGTACGTGTTTAAAATTCTTATTGTTCTGTAAGTCTCTCAAAGTACTTTCCCTTAGTAGAAAATACCAGTATACAACGTTTATCCGTATTCGGAAAACGTCACAAAGATCCTGAAGCGGATGTATGTTGCGTATATTACTAAGAAAATAATGATGTCCTACTAGCATTTCTTTAAACTTTGGAAACAACCAAAGTCACACGGAGCAAGGTTAGATCTATAAGGTGGAAGCAACTTGACATTAAGATTGATTTCCTGCAAGATGTGTGCTTACGAGCGCGCGTATTGGCATGGAGTAGGTAAAGGTCACGTGTGTCTGTCCGTGGTACTAAAGTACTAAGTAAAGTACTGAACCATGCCTATATAAGAAAACTAATAGAATTCTTCCAGTGTATATCAGTATCAATCAATTCTTCCATAAGAGACATCTCTTTTTTCCCATGAAGCTAAGATTGGACAACCTGGT
This sequence comes from Ruditapes philippinarum, assembly GCF_026571515.1. NCBI lineage: Eukaryota > Metazoa > Mollusca > Bivalvia > Venerida > Veneridae > Ruditapes > Ruditapes philippinarum. Next base: position 735 of record NW_026857481.1, on the reverse strand, counting down.
CTTTCATAGACTTCAACTGACTCGCGCTCTTATTTAAAGCAACGGACCCATTTCGCAACAGCAATTGTAATACATTGTCTTCATAAACTTTCTGTAAACCTGCATGGATATTGGTTTCAAATAGCCAAGCATACCATTTGCTCTAACATAAAGTACTCCATGTTTTAACATGCAAAATTATGCAATAGAATAAGTTCAACTGATGCGTTTCAAGCACGCGAAAAGCTTGCTCATCCAGCAAAATGTCCTTCGGCACAGTAACAATTATTATATATAGGTATACCACAACATTTGAAGTGTTACTTTAAGTTGTTTACGAATTTATTAAATACATCACGTACATTAGCATAGCAGCTCGAGCTACATTTGTAAGATTTTAACTGTTTATAATTGGTCTTAGAAACTGCCAACAAAACTCTTTGTAACTAAAATTAATACTGCAGAATAACTGTCATTGATTGAAATCAATATACTTTCTTACTTATCTTGTAGTTGTTGAAACCAAACATGTTAAAACCAAATAGCACGTTCAAATATTACAGTCAATCAAATGAAAACAACATTAACATGGATTTCTTTATTTCTTTATAATTTATTTTAGTTTTGTTGTTTTTGTTTTTGTTCATCAAAGCTGAATAGAATACATTTGTGACTTTGTCTATTTACGCATATTGTACGTATTTAACAGTCACCTGGTTTAAAGATATCCTATGTTCATATTTGAGTAAAATTTAA